>NC_053028.1:125856726-125984075 GCF_003073215.2 Triticum urartu
TCTGCTGACTAGCTAATTGATGCATTCATTGTTTTGGTATGTACACATATTAATTAAGTCTTTGTTCTTTTTTCTAGCCCTCCAGATCGAGCACAACTTCGGTAAAGAGACGAGGCCCGAAGAAAAAGTTGAGCTCGGATCAAAAGTTTGAGATCATGGCAATCGCGCCCGACGGCCAACCGATTGAACCCCTTCGGACAAAGAGCGCATTTGTTGCTCAGTGCGGGGTTTTGGTTAGGGACAAGATCCTGATCAGCATCCAGCAATGGTTAAAGCCGGCTACAGAAGACCCTGAGGTGTCTTATGTCAATGATATGCAGAAAAATGATCTTTGGACTGAGTTGAAGTCAAATTTCACCCTACCGCCAGAGGATGATTCGGAGAAGCCAGTTAAAGAGCAATTAATCAAGTCTTTTGCTCTTAAGAGGATGGCAGAACTATTCAGGAGGTGGAAGAAAGAGCTGAATAAGTTTGTCGAAAATAAAGAGACACCAGAATTCAAGGGCAGGTATGAGAAGATCAGAGATCACTGGCCCACATTTGTGGCCCACAAGACATCGGAAAAGAGTAAGAAGATGTTGGCGACAAACAAGCAAAATGCTGCGAAGAAGAAGCATCACCATCGCACGGGGTCAGGTGGCTACCTCGTAGCCCGGCCTAAGTGGGCCAAGACTGAGAATGATCTGGTTGATAAAGGGATCGAACCAGAGACAATTAACTGGCTAGACCGTTGCCGGACTTGGTTCTTCGGGGCTGGCGGAACCTTGGACCCTGTATCAGGGAATTGCATTTGGACGAACGATCAAATGGACATACCAGTCAAGAAGCTTCAACAGTATATCGAAGCAGTGCAGCAAGGGTCGTTCGTTCCAGACAGAGAGAACGACGAGCTCACAATGGCCCTCGGGAATCCTGAGCACCCTGGACGGACACGAGGCACGCCAGGCTCCATTCCGTGGAAGGTTGGGTTTCCGGACGCAGGCGGTTACAAATGCCAGGAGAGGAGGAAAAAAGTGCAGCAGGCCCAAATGCATACGCTGCAAGCAAGGGTACAAGCGATAGAGGAACGAGAAGCAAATCGCAGCAAACGAACTGCTGAAGCTTCCCCAGAAGCTACCCCGCCATCTCAGCGGAGAAGCAGCGTGGCTTCCACCGAGCTGCTTCAGCTGGAGCATGTCTTGACGGCTCCTGCTAGCTATCCCGTGGATGCTATCATGGAGTCTCAAAATTGCCACCTTATGACGCAATGGATGAATTTGAAGGTCAAGGCGGCTGTTGGCTCTGTTTATCCTACTGAACCCGGCGCAACTTTTCACTGCCGGCCGATTCCAGAAGGATATGCTAGGGTGATGGTGGGTGAAATAACGGAGGGATTTGAGGACCTCCAGCTTGACCACCCTACCGGTGAAGGGGAGACTAGGCTGGGTTCTGCTCTGAAGACTCCATGCCTATGGCAGAAGGAGCTCATCAACCTTCCGAACTGGACGCCTCCGCCTCCTCCTCCTTCTCCGGCGAGTCAGGGCACTCCGCCTCCTCCACCGCCTCCTCCTCCGGCGAGTCAGGGCACTCCGCCTCCTCCACCGCATCCTCCTCCGGCGAGTGATGATCAGGGCACTCGGCCGGCTCCTTCTCTGGCGCGTGGCGGCACTCCGCCTCCTTCTCCGCCTGTGTCGGCGCTGATGAAGCTATGTACCTAGGGTAGGGTCATGGACCTGTCCCAGCTGCCCTACCCAAGGACATCTCAAGAAGAAATCACCTTTCAATCGACTTGGAGGTGCTTCACTCGACAGACTCGAAGACACTCGACCAAGAAGCAATCACTCGACCAAGGTCCAATCACTCGACGGCCAGGAGACCTAAAGGCACTCTGCACGCTAATGGTCGGTAATTAAGTAGCTTTTATGGTCATGATAGCACTTTATTAGAGGCGTTACCAGTAACGCCTCACCTTAATGTATTTAAAACCCTGTACAACTGAGGGCCGGAGGGGTCGGGCGGACTCTATATAAGCCACCCCCCTCCTCAGTGTAAAGGGTTCGCACCCCTGTAATTCATACACGCATAATCCATTCGACCGCCTTCGGGCTCCGAGACGTAGGGCTATTACTTCCTCCGAGAAGGGCCTGAACTCGTAAACCTCGTGTGCTTACAACTTCTCCATAGCTAAGATCTTGCCTCTCCATACCTACCCCCCTACATTACTGCCAGACTTAGGACCACGACAGTTGGCGCCCACCATGGGGCAGGTGTTTTAGCGATTTGTTGGAGGAGTTGCGATCTTTTCCGGTCCAAATCATCATGGTTTCTGGCGGAGTTTTGGTGGAGGGCCGCGAGATCCGTCTCGGCGCGCTCACGTTCATCGCCGACGACTCTGCTTGGCTTCAGGAGGCTCCGCTCAACGTGGACGCACTCCCTGTCCGCGGGGCAACGCACTTTCGCGCGTGCATCCACGGCGTCCTCTTGCGGCAACCGTCGACCCACTATCGGTCGGCTCCTGTGCTGTCCTCCCTCCCTGTTTCCCGCCGGTGCAAGCGCTCCGATCGGTCGAGACTTTAGCGGTGGGTGAGATGTTGGGGAACGCAGCATAAATTCAAAATTTTCGTACGTGTCACCAAGATCTATCTATGGAGTCATCTAGCAACGAGGGAGGAGTGGATCTACATACCCTTGTAGATCGCGCGCGGAAGCGTTCAAGAGAATGGGGTTAATGGAGTCGTACTCGTCGTGATTCAAAACACCGATGATGCTAGCGCCGAACAGACGGCACCTCCGCGTTCAACACACGTACGGAACGGAGACGTCTCCCACGCCTTGATCCAGCAAGGAGGAGGGAGAGGTTGATGGAGATCCAGCACCACGACGGCGTGGTGGAAGTAGCGGGATTCCAACAGGGCTTCGCTAAGCGCTGCGGGAGGAGGGAGATGTGTCACGGGAGGGAGAGGGAGGCGCCAGGCCTTAGGTATGGTTGCTCCTCCTTATCCCCACTATATATAGGGCCAAGGGAGAGGGGGGAGGCGCAGCCCTTGCCCCTTCCTCCAAGGAAGGGTGCGGCCAAGGGGGGGAGGAGTCCATCCTCCCCAAGGCACCTCGGAGGTGCCTTCCCCTTTTAGGACTCTCCCCTTTTTTCTCTCTCTTGGCGCATGGGCCTCTTGGGGCTGGTGCCCTTGGCCCATATAGGCCAAGGCACACCCCCTACAGCCCATGTGGCACCCCGGGGCAGGTGGCCCCACCCGGTGGACCCCCGGGACCCTTCCGGTGGTCCCGGTACAATACCGGTGACCCCGAAACTTGTCCCGATGGCCGAAATAGCACTTCCTATATATAATTCTATACCTCCGGACCATTCCGGAACTCCTCGTGACGTCCGGGATCTCATCCGGGACTCCGAACAACTTTCAGATTACCGCATACTAATATCTCTATAACCCTAGCGTCACCGAACCTTAAGTGTGTAGACCCTACGGGTTCGGGAAGCATGCAGACATGACCGAGACGTTCTCTGGTCAATAACCAACAGCGGGATCTGGATACCCATGTTGGCTCCCACATGTTCCACAATGATCTCATCGGATGAACCACGATGTCAAGGACTTGATCAATCCCGTATACAATTCCCTTTGTCTAGCGGTATTGTACTTGCCCGAGATTCGATCGTCGGTATCCCTATACCTTGTTCAATCTCGTTACCGGCAAGTCTCTTTACTCGTTCCGTAACACATCATCCCGTGATAAACTCCTTGATCACATTGTGCACATTATGATGATGTCCTACCGAGTGGGCCGAGAGATACCTCTCCGTTTACACGGAGTGACAAATCCCAGTCTCGATTCGTGCCAACCCAACAGACACTTTCAGAGATACCTGTAGTGCACCTTTATAGTCACCCAGTTACGTTGTGACGTTTGGTACACCCAAAGCATTCCTGCGGTATCCGGGAGTTGCACAATCTCATGGTCTAAGGAAATGATACTTGACATTAGAAAAGCTTTAGCATACGAACTACACGATCTTTGTGCTAGGCTTAGGATTGGGTCTTGTCCATCACATCATTCTCCTAATGATGTGATCCCGTTATCAACGACATCCAATGTCCATGGTCAGGAAACCGTAACCATCTATTGATCAACGAGCTAGTCAACTAGAGGCTTACTAGGGACATGGTGTTGTCTATGTATCCACACATGTATCTGAGTTTCCTATCAATACAATTATAGCATGGATAATAAACGATTATCATGAACAAGGAAATATAATAATAACTAATTTATTATTGCCTCTAGGGCATATTTCCAACAGTCTCCCACTTGCACTAGAGTCAATAATCTAGTTCACATCGCCATGTGATTAACACTCACAGGTCACATCGCCATGTGACAAACATCCAAAGAGTTTACTTGTGTCACTAAACTAGTTCACATCATCATGTGATTAAGACTCAATGAGTTCTGGGTTTGATCATGTTGCTTGTGAGAGAGGTTTTAGTCAACGGGTCTGAACCTTTCAGATCCGTGTGTGCTTTACAAATCTCTATGTCATCTCCTAGATGTAGCTACCACGTTCTATTTGGAGCTATTCCAAATAACTGTTCTACTTGGAGCTATTCTAAATTGTTGCTCCATTATACGTATCCGACATCTCTACTCAGAGCTATCCGGATAGGTGTTAAGCTTGCATCGACGTAACTCTTTACGTCGAACTCTTTATCACCTCCATAATCGAGAAAATTCCTTAGTCCACTAGTTACTAAGGATAACTTTGACCGCTGTCCTGTGATCCATTCTTGGATCACACTTGTACCCCTTGACTGACTCATGGCAAGGCACACTTCAGGTGTGGTACACAGCATAGCATACTGTAGAGCCTATGTCTTAAGCATAGGGGACGACCTTCGTCCTTTCTCTCTATTCTGCCGTGGTCGAGCTTTAAGTCTTAACTTCATACCTTACAACTCAGGCAAGAACTCCTTCTTTGACTGATCCATCTTGAACACCTTCAAGATCATGTCAAGGTATGTGCTCATTTGAAAGTACTTTTAAGCGTTTTGATCTATCCTTATAGATCTTGATGCTCAATGTTCAAGTAGCTTAATCCAGGCTTTGCATTGAAAACACTTTCGAAATAACCCTATATGCTTTCCAGAAATTCTACGTCATTTCTGATCAACAATATGCCAACAACATACACTCATCAGAAATTCTATAGTGCTCCCACTCACCTTTTTGGAAATACAAGTTTCTCATAAACTTTGTATACACCCAAAATCTTTGATCATCTCATCAAAGCGTACATTCCAACTCCGAGATGCCTACTCCAGTCCTTAGAAGGATTGCTGGAGCTTTGCATACTTATTAGCATCTCTCAGGACTGACAAAACCTTCCGGTTGTATCACATACAACCTTTCCTCAAGAAAATCGTCGAGGAAACAATGTTTTGACATCCTATCTGCAAGATTTCATAAATAATGCAGTAATCGCTAATATAATTCCAACAGACTCTTAGCATCGCTACGAGTGAGAAAGTCTCATCGTAGTCAACTCCTTGAACTTGTCGGAAAAACATCTTAACGACAAGTCGAGCTTTCTTAATGGTGATACTTACCATCATTGTCCGTCTTCCTTTTAAAATCCATCTGTACTCAACAACCTTACGACCATCAAGTAGTTCTTCCAAAGTCTACACTTTGTTTTCATATATGGACCCTCTCTCGGATTATATGGCCTCGAGCCATTTATCGGAATCCGGGCCCACCATCGCTTCTCCATGGCTCGTAGGTTCATTGTTGTCTAGCAACATGACTTCCAAGACAGATTACGTACCACTCTGAAGTAGTACGCATCCTTGTCATCCCACGAGGTTTGGTAGTGACTTGATCTGAAGTTTCATGATTACTATCATAAGCTTCCACTTCAATTGGTGTAGGTGCCACAGGAACAACTTCCTGTGCCCTGCCACACACTAGTTGAAGAGACGGTTCAATAACCTCATCAAGTCTCCACCATCCTCCCACTCAATTCTTTTGAGGGAAACTTTTCCTCGAGAAAGGACCCGATTCTAGAAACAATCCTTTATTGCTTTCGGATCTGAGATAGGAGGTATACCCAACTGTTTTGGGTGTCCTATGAAGATGCATTTATCCGCTTTGGGTTCGAGCTTATCAGCCTGAAACTTTTTCACATAAGCGTTGCAGCCCCAAACTTTTAAGAAATGACAGCTTAGGTTTCTCTAAACCATAGTTCATACGGTGTCATCTCATCGGAATTACGTGGTGCCCTATTTAAAGTGAATGTGGTTGTCTCTAATGCCTAACCCATGATCTATCGTGGTAATTCGATAAGAGACATCATGGTATGCATCATATCCAATAGGGTGCAGTTATGATGTTCAGACACACCATCACACTATGGTGTTCCAGGCTGTATTAGTTGTGAAACAATTTCCACAATGTCTTAATTCTGTGCCAAACTCGTAATTCAGATATTCATCTCTATGATCATATCATAGATATTTTATCCTCTTGTCACGATGATCTTTCAACTTCACCCTGAAATTACTTGAACCTTTCAATAATTCAGACTCGTGATTTATCAAGTAAATATACTCAACATCTACTCAAATCATCTATGAAGTAAGAACATAACGATATCCACTACACGCCTCAGCACTCATTGGACTGCACACATCAAAATGTATTACTTCCAACAAGTTGCTTTCTAGTTCCATTTTACTGAAACCGAGGCTTTCAGTCATCTTGCCCATGTGGTATGATTTGCATGTCTCAAGTGATTCAAAATCAAGTGAGTCTAAACGGTCCATTTGCATGGAGTTTCTTCATGCAAATACACCAATAGACATGGTTTGCATGTCTCAAACCTTTCAAAAACGAGTGAGCCCAAAGATCCATCAACATGGAGCTTCTTCATGCGTTTTATACCGATATGACTTACGTGGCAGTGCCACAAGTAGGTGGTACTATCATTACTATCTTTTGGCATGAACATGTGTATCACTACGATTCAGATTCAATAAACCATTCATTTTAGGTGTAAGACCATTGAAGGTATTATTCAAATAAACAGAGTAACTGTTATTCTCCTTAAATGAATAACCGTATTGCGATAGACATAATCCAATCATGTCTATGCTCAACGCAAACACCAATCTCGATGGTAGAGGGAGCGTGCGATGCTTGATCATATCAACATTGGAAACACTTCCAACACATATCGTCAGCTCACCTTTAGCTAGTCTCCGTTTATTCCGTAGCTTTTATTTCGAGTTACTAACACTTAGCAACCGAACCAGTATCTAATACCCTGGTGCTACTAGGAGTACTAGTAAAGTACACATCAACACAATGTATATCCAATATACTACTATCGACTTTGCCAGCCTTCTCATCTACCAAGTATCTAGGGTAATTCTGCTCCAGTGGCTGTTCCCCTTATTACAGAAGCACTCAGTCTCGGGTTTGGGTTCAACCTTGGGTTTCTTCACTAGAGCAGCAGCTGAATTGCCATTTCATGAAGTGTCCCTTTTGCCCTCGCCCTCCTTGAAACTAGTGGTTTCACAAACCATCAACAATTGATGCTCCTTCTTGATTTCTACTTTTGTGGTGTCAAACATCGCGAATATCTCAAGGATCATCATATATGTCCCTGATATATTATAGTTCATCACGAAGCTCTAGCAGCTTGGTGGTAATGACTTCGGAGAACCATCACTATTTCATCTGGAAGATCAACTCCCACTCGATTCAAGCGATTGTTGCACTCAGACAATCTGAGCACAAGCTCAACAATTGAGCTTTTCTCCTTAGTTTGCAGGCTAAGAAAATCGTCGGAGGTCTTATACCTTTTGACGTGGGCACGAGCCTGAAATCCCAATTTCAACCCTCAAAACATCTCATATGTTTTGCGACATTTCAAAACCGTCTTCGGTGCCTCAATTCTAAACCGTTTAACTGAACTATCACGTAGTTATCAAAATGTGTATGTCAGATGTTCGCAACATCCACAGACGACGTTCGAGTTTCAGCACACTGAGCGGTGCATTAAGGACATAAGCCTTCTATGAAGCAATGAGGACAATCCTCAGTTTATGGACCTAGTCCGCATAATTGCTACTATCAACTTTCAACTAAATTTTCTCTAGGAACATATCTTAACAGTAGAACAGAAACGTGAGCCACGACATAATTTGCGAAGACCTTTTGACTATGTTCAGGATAATTAAGTTCATCTTATGAACTCCCACTCAGATAGATATCCCTCTAGTCATCTAAGTGATTACATGATCCGAGTCAACTAGGCCGTGTCCGATCATCACGTGAGACGGACTAGTCATCATCGGTGAACATCTTCATGTTGATCGTATCTACCATACGACTCATGCTCGACCTTTCGGTCTTCTGTGTTCCGAGGCCATGTCTATGCACATGCTAGGCTCATCAAGTTAACCCTAAGTGTTTTGCATGTGTAAAACTGTCTTACACCCGTTGTATGTGAACGTAAGGATCTATCACACCCGATCATCACGTGGTGCTTCGAAACGACGAACTGTAGCAACGGTGCACAGTTAGGGGAGAACACTTCTTGAAATTTTAATGAGGGATCATCTTATTTACTACCGTCGTTCTAAGCAAATAAGATGTATAAACATGATAAACATCACATGCAATCAAATAATAGTGACATGATATGTCCAATATCATATAGCTCCTTTGATCTCCATCTTGGGGCTCCATGATCATCTATTACAAGAACATGATCAATCTCATACATCACATATATCATTCATCACATCCTTTTGGCCATATCACATCACATAGCATACCCTGCAAAAACAAGTTAGACGTCCTCTAATTGTTGTTTGCATGTTTTATGTGGCTGCTATGGGTTTCTAGCAAGAACGTTTCTTACCTACGCAAAACCACAACGTGATATGCCAATTGCTATTTACCCTTCATAAGGACCCTTTTCATCGAATCCGATCCGACTAAAGTGGGAGAGACAGACACCCGCTAGCCACCTTATGCAACTAGTGCATGTCAGTCGGTGGAACCAGTCTCACGTAAGAGTACGTGTAAGGTCGGTCCGGGCCGCTTCATCCCACGATGCCGCCGAATCAAGATAAGACTAGTAACGGCAAGCATATTGAACAAAATCAACGCCCACAACTACTTTGTGTTCTACTCGTGCATAGAAACTACGCATAGACCTAGATCATGATGCCACTGTTGGGGAACGTAGCATAAATTCAAAATTTTCCTACGTGTCACCAAGATCTATCTATGGAGTCATCTAGCAACGAGGGAGGAGTGGATCTACATACCCTTGTAGATCGCGCGCGGAAGCGTTCAAGAGAACGGGGTTGATGGAGTCGTACTCGTCGTGATTCAAAACACCGATGATGCTAGCGCCGAACAGACGGCACCTCCGCGTTCAACACACGTACGGAATGGAGACGTCTCCCACGCCTTGATCCAGCAAGGAGGAGGGAGAGGTTGATGGAGATCCAGCAGCACGACGGCGTGGTGGAAGTAGCGGGATTCCAACAGGGCTTCGCTAAGCGCTGCGGGAGGAGGGAGATGTGTCACGGGAGGGAGAGGGAGGCGCCAGGCCTTAGGTATGGTTGCTCCTCCTTTTCCCCACTATATATATGGCCAAGGGAGAGGGGGGAGGCGCAGCCCTTGCCCCTTCCTCCAAGGAAGGGTGCGGCCAAGGGGGGGAGGAGTCCATCCTCCCCAAGGCACCTCGGAGGTGCCTTCCCCTTTTAGGACTCTCCCCTTTTTTCTCTCTCTTGGCGCATGGGCCTCTTGGGGCTGGTGCCCTTGGCCCATATAGGCCAAGGCACACCCCCTACAGCCCATGTGGCCCCCCGGGGCAGGTGGCCCCACCCGGTGGACCCCCGGGACCCTTCCGGTGGTCCCGGTACAATACCGGTGACCCCGAAACTTGTCCCGATGGCCGAAATAGCACTTCCTATATATAATTATTTACCTCCGGACCATTCCGGAACTCCTCGTGACGTCCGGGATCTCATCCGGGACTCCGAACAACTTTCGGATTACCGCATACTAATATCTCTATAACCCTAGTGTCACCGAACCTTAAGTGTGTAGACCCTACGGGTTCGGGAAGCATGCAGACATGACCGAGACGTTCTCCGGTCAATAACCAACAGCGGGATCTGGATACCCATGTTGGCTCCCACATGTTCCACGATGATCTTATCGGATGAACCACGATGTCAAGGACTTAATCAATCCCGTATACAATTCCCTTTGTCTAGCGGTATTGTACTTGCCCGAGATTCGATCGTCGGTATCCCTATACCTTGTTCAATCTCGTTACCGGCAAGTCTCTTTACTCGTTCCGTAACACATCATCCCGTGATCAACTCCTTGATCACATTGTGCACATTATGATGATGTCCTACCGAGTGGGCCCAGAGATACCTCTCCGTTTACACGGAGTGACAAATCCCAGTCTCGATTCGTGCCAACCCAACAGACACTTTCAGAGATACCTGTAGTGCACCTTTATAGTCACCCAGTTACGTTGTGACGTTTGGTACACCCAAAGCATTCCTACGGTATCCGGGAGTTGCACAATCTCATGGTCTAAGGAAATGATACTTGACATTAGAAAAGCTTTAGCATACGAACTACACGATCTTTGTGCTAGGCTTAGGATTGGGTCTTGTCCATCACATCATTCTCCTAATGATGTGATCCCGTTATCAATGACATCCAATGTCCATGGTCAGGAAACCGTAACCATCTATTGATCAACGAGCTAGTCAACTAGAGGCTTACTAGGGACATGGTGTTGTCTATGTATCCACACATGTATCTGAGTTTCCTATCAATACAATTATAGCATGGATAATAAACGATTATCATGAACAAGGAAATATAATAATAACTAATTTATTATTGCCTCTAGGGCATATTTCCAACATGAGACTCGCGGTGGCACGCTAGTCGGCCACCCCTCAAGTCGCGGCGATCGAGCCCGACGAATCCCTCTACGGCCTGTTCGACTGGCTCCGCAAAGACCGCATCCAAGTGCGACAACAGTGATCCGGCGGCGGAGGTTCTGATGGTCGATGGACCACCCAGTCCTCCTGGTTTTCCCTACATCGACGGAGGCGCAGGTGGAGGCGACCCGTCGCGTCCCCATGAGGAATATCTCCCCGAGCCTCTCACGTCGTTGCAGAGAGAAGAACTTCGTCGCCGGAACATGGATGCACTGCACACTCCTATTGTTGGAGAAACCCCCGAGGCTCGTGCCTTGGAGGACGCGCGCTTGGCAAACTTGGCCGAGCGCGCTCGACTGGAGAACCTCCAGCGAGCACTCGACGAGCGTGCGCGATAACGGGTTCCAGAATCCAGTCGACGTCAGCTCTTTCCGCCCCCGCAGGTATATCGAACTCCGATTTAGAATTTAGCAGTTGTAGCCCGTATAGCAGAGTCGATTCAGCCTTCCCAGTCGGAGGCTGGCAGAGGCTTGCTGCAGATCAGAGCGTTACTTCAGGCAGCAGGAGACCAAAATTCCGATGTTTCTCAGTCGTGGAACAGGATTCATAGCAGATCCGTTGTTGCAGACACAGTCCAGTCGGCTCATAGCCCAAGATCGCCCCCGAGGCGTGAGGGACGTGGGGACTGGCGTAATCAGTACGGGAATCGTGAGCAGTACGATCACCGATTCGATCGTGATGATCGACGTCGAGTGCCCACCCCTCCCCCGAGGAGCGGGTCGTATGCGCCTTGACAGCAAGATGACAGGCGCCCTCATAGTGTTGGGCGAAGGATTCCAGTCGACCCCAGGGAACCAGGCTTTGATGCGAGATCCATTCTCGTTCAAGGTTTGGTCGACAGGAACAGAGCTCACCGAGAAGGTCATGACAGAGATGCACCTACCAGCAGCAGAGTACATGTTTCGGGGCCAGAGTGCTTTAGTAGAGCCATCAGGGCCGCTGTGATTCCTCTCAACTTCAGGTTGGCGACTGGAGTCAGTAAGTTCACTGGTGAGACCAAGCCCGATACTTGGCTTGAAGACTACCGAGTGGCCGTCCAGATCGGCGGCGGCAATGATGAAGTGGCCATGAAGCACTTACCTCTCATGTTGGAGGGCTCGGCCAGAGCGTGGCTGAATCAGTTAGCACCCAGCAGCATTTACACTTGGGAAGATCTTGCCCGAGTGTTTGTCACCACATTTAAAGGAAGATGCAAGCGACCGGCAGGGCTGACAGAACTGCGGTCTTGCGTGCAGAAGCCGAATGAAACTTTGAGGGATTACATCCAGAGATGGATCATGTTACATCAAACGGTAGAGAATGTGCCCAACCACCAAGCAGTCTGTGCCTTCAAAGAAGGCATCAAGTACAGAGAACTGAATCTGAAATTCGGTCGAACCGAAGATATGTCTCTGAATCGGATGATGGAGATTGCCACCAATTACGCTAATGGTGAAGATGAGGATCGACTCAGGAGTGGCAAGCTCAAGTCAGTCACTAAAGAAACCGGAGGAAATTCCAATCGAAAACAGAAGCGGAAAGCCGAGCCAGCTGCTCCTGGGGAAGCCTTGGCTGTAACTCAAGGAAAGTTTAAGGGGAAACCCAAAGGACCTTGGAACCCCAAGAAAGTTAAAGACCAGGACAGAAATGATGTGTTGGATTTGCCATGTCACATCCAAACCAAGAAAGATGAAGAGGGTAATTTCATTTACCTAAAACATACCACTCGACAGTGCCGACTCTTGATCCAGCAGTTCCAGAGCAAGCAGCCCAAAGATAAGGAAAAGGAGTCGGACAAAGTTGAGGACAAGGAAGATAGTGACGATGGATACCCCCAGGTCAATTCCACCCTGATGATTTTTGCCAATGTTGAAAGCAAAAGTCGACTAAAATTTATCAACCGAGAGGTGAATATGGTTGCTCCGGCGACACCCAGTTATCTGAAGTGGTCTCAGACTGCCATCACATTTGACCGGTCCGATCACCCAACGCACATTGCCACCCCTGGGAGGCAAGCTTTGGTGGTCAACCCAGTTGTTGAAGGCACTCGACTGACCAAAGTCTTGATGGATGGTGGCAGTGGTTTGAACATACTATATGCTGAGACGCTGAAAGGGATGGGCATTCCGATGTCCAGACTCAGTACCAGCAACATGAGTTTCCATGGAGTCATTCCTGGGAAGAAGGCTGAATCACTCGGCCAGATTGCTCTTGATGTGGTTTTCGGTGATTCCAAGAATTACCGCAAAGAAAAGTTGACGTTCGAAGTTGTAGACTTCCAGAGTGCCTATCACGCTATTTTGGGCAGGCCGGCTTATGCATGCTTCATGGCCCGACCATGTTATGTGTATCTCAAATTGAAGATGCATGGTCCCAAAGGTGTGATCACTGTTACGGGCAATCGGAAGAAAGCAGAAGAGTGTTTTCAGAAAGGCTCAAAGATCGTTGATGCTCAGATGGCAGTGGTGGAGCTGCAGGAATACCAGAAGACTGCAGACCCGAGTGATTTGTTGCGAGCCAAGAAGCCCGCTACAGAATAAGCTTTTCAGTCGTCTGGCGAAACGAAGACAGCTCACATCCACCCGACTGATCCCAGCGCTGCTCCAACTCATATCTCAACAACACTCGACTCCAAATAGGAAGAAGCGCTCATCTAGTTCCTCCGTGAGAACTGGGACATTTTCGCATGGAAGCCTTCTGACATGCCAGGTGTTCCCAGGGAGCTGGCTGAGCATCGCCTACGAGTCAACTCAAAAATAAAACCTGTCAAAGAACATCTCCGACGGTCCGCCGTCCAGAAGAGAAAGGCTATTGGCGAGGAGGTGGCTCAGCTCTTAGCAGCGGAGTTCATCCGAGAGATCTACCACTCCAAGTGGCTCGACAACGTTGTTATGGTCCCCAAGAAGGACAAGTCACTTCGCATGTGCATTGACTTTAAGCATATCAATCGGGCCTGCCCGAAAGATCATTTTCCTCTCCCCCGCATCGACCAGATAGTCGACTCTACTGCGGGATGTGAGCGACTGTCTTTTTTAGACGCCTATTCCGGGTACCATCAGATCTGTCTGTATGGACCTGACGAGATCAAAACAGCTTTCATCACTCCCTTCGGGGGCTTCTGTTATGTTACCATGCCATTCGGCCTCAAGAATGCCGGAGCCACATTCATGAGGATGATTTAGAAGTGTTTGCTCACTCAAATCAGTCGGAATGTGGAAGCATACATGGATGATATTGTGGTCAAGTCACGGAAGGGTTCCGACCTGCTGACTGACCTTGCTGAAACCTTTGCCAACCTCAGGAGGTATGACATCAAGATTAATCCATCAAAGTGCACATTCAGAGTTCCTGGCGGAAAGTTACTCGGGTTCCTCATTTCCGAACGGGGAATCGACGCAAATCCGGAGAAAGTCGGTACTATACTCCGAATGAAAAGTCCTGTGCGAGTGCACGACGTCCAAAAGCTTACTGGTTGCTTGGCTGCTTTAAGTCGATTCATCTCTCGTCTCGGTGAAAAGGCATTGCCTCTTTACCGATTGATGAAGAAGTCAGACAAGTTCGAGTGGACTTCTGAAGCTGATGCAGCGTTTGCAGAGCTCAAAGCTCTTCTCTCCACCCAGCCGGTGCTTGCTGCCCCAATCAGCAAAGAGCCTTTGCTGCTTTACATTGCAGCCACGGGACAAGTCGTCAGTATGGTACTGACGGTCGAGCGGGAAGAAGAAGGAAAAGCCTTCAAAGTTCAGCGGCCAGTGTATTATATTTCTGAAGTTTTGACCCCATCGAAGCAAAGATATCCTCACTATCAGAAGCTTGTATATGGGATTTATATGACCACAAAGAAAGTTGCTCACTACTTCTCTGATCATTCCATTACAGTCGTCAGCGACGCTCCATTGTCAGAGATCCTGCATAACAGAGATGCAACTGGTCAAGTGACAAAATGGGCGATTGAACTCCTTCCTCTAGATATCAAGTTTGAGGCAAAGAAATCTATCAAGTCCCAGGCAATAGCTGATTTTGTCGCCAAGTGGATTGAACAGCAACTACCGACTCAGGTTCACTCGAAGCATTGGACCATGTTCTTCGACGGTTCCAAAATGCTGAATGGTTCCGGTGCCGGGGTGGTGTTGGTCTCCCCCTGAGGGGATAAGCTCAGATATGTTCTTTAAATCCACTTTGATTCCTCCAATAACGAGGTAGAATATGAAGCACTTTTATATGGGTTGCGCATGGCCATTTCACTCAGCGTCTGTCGCCTCATGGTCTATGGAGACTCAGATTTGGTGGTTAATCAGGTGATGAAGGAGTGGGACGTCAGAAGTCCAGCCATGACTGGTTATTGCAATGCAGTGAGAAAGCTAGAGAAGAAATTCGAGGGGTTAGAGCTTCATCACATACCCTGACTGAAAAATCAAGCAGCTGATGATTTGGCAAAAATAGGTTCCAAAAGAGAAGCCATTCCCAGCAATGTGTTTTTGGAACACATCCACACACCATCAGTTCAGGAGGATCCCTTCACTGAAGAGGCCCCGCAGCCAAAAAGTGCCACGGATCCGACTGAAGTTGAAGTTCCAGCTGTGGTCGACCTGATCATGGAAGTCTTGTTCATCACCCTCGACTGGACAATACCGTACATCACGTACATCCTAAGGAAAGAACTCCCAGAAGATGAAGAAGAGGCTCGACAGATCGTCCGTCGATCCAAGGCCTTTACAGTCATAAAGGGACAGTTGTATAGAGAAAGCGCGACTGGAGTCAGTCAGAAGTATATAGCACCAGAAGAAGGTCAGATGATCCTTGATGATATCCACTCGGGGAGCTGTGGTCATCATGCGTCCTCTCGGACCATTGTGGCTAAAGCATACCGAGCGGGATTCTACTGGCCAAGGGCCAATGAAATGGCAAAAGAGATAGTCGACAAATGTGAAGGATGTCAGTATTACTCCAATATGTCTCACAAGCCCGCGTCAGCCCTGAAAGCCATTCCACTCATCTGGCCCTTCGCTGTTTGGGGGTTGGACATGGTTGGACCACTGAGAACGGGCAGGAGCGGCTTCACTCATGTGCTAGTAGCAGTCAACAAGTTCACCAAATGGATTGAAGCTAAGCCTATCAAGAATCTTGATGCTTGCACTACTATCAGTTTCATCAGAGAGTTGATATTCAGATATGGAGTTCCGCATAGCATCATCACTGATAATGGGTCGAACTTCGATTCCGAAAAATTCAGGGCCTTTTGTGCCTCTCAGGGCACACGAGTCGACTACGCTTCGGTCGCTCACCCCCAGGCGAATGGACAAGCGGAAAGGGCAAACGGCCTAATTCTCAAAGGACTGAAACCTCGATTGATGCGCGATCTCAAGCATGCAGCAAGTGCATGGGTCGACAAGCTTCCATCGGTCCTTTGGGGATTGAGGACAACCCCGAACCGATCGACCGGAAGAACCCCATTCTTTTTGGTCTACGGAGCCGAAGCAGTCTTGCCGAGTGACCTGCTTCACAACGCCCCCCGAGTCGAGCTCTACTCTGAAGATGAAGGAGAACAAGCCCGGCAGGATGCAGTCGACCTCCTGGAAGAAGAAAGAGAAATGGCCATGATCCGATCGACCATCTATCAGCAAGACTTGCGTCGATTCCATGCGAGAAATGTGAAGAGCCGAGCCTTCCAAGAAGGAGACTTAGTCCTCCGAGTGGATCAGCAGAAACCACACAAACTTGCTCCTACCTGGGAAGGCCCCTTCATAGTCACTAGAGTCCTCCACAATGGAGCGTACCACCTCTATAATGTCGATCGCCAGATTGATGAGCCACGAGCCTGGAATGCGGAGCTCCTCCGCCCCTTTTATACTTGAATTCTCACTCGGATGAGATGTAATAAGAAAAACTCCTATAGTTTATTTATCAAAGACAAGAGCGTTATAATTTTCCCAGTGATTGTTATTGTTTTTGTTTGTGTGAGAAATCCCCCAGTGGGTGGCTTAGCTGCAAATCCGTTTCACCTAAGTTTGTAAAAATAATTTCCTACCGAGTGGTGAGCCAGCCACCCACTCGGGAGCTTAGCTGCGAACCCGTTTCTCCTAAGTATTTGAAAAATCCTACCGAGTGGTGAGCCAGCCTCCCACATGGGGGCTTAGCTGCAGTCCAGTACTCGCCTAAGTATTTGAAAATCCTACCGAGTGGTGAGCCAGCCTCCCACTCGGGGGCTTAGCTGCAGTCCAGTACTCGCCTAAGTTTGAAAAATCCTACCGAGTGGTGAGCGACCCTCCCACTCGTGGGCTTAGCTGCAGTCCAGTACTCGCCTAAGTTTGAAAAATCCTACCGAGTGGTGAGCGATCCTCCCACTCGGGGGCTTATCTGCAGTCCAGTACTCGCCTAAGTTTGAAAAATCCTACCGAGTGGTGAGCGACCCTCCCACTCGGGGGCTTAGCTACAGTCCAGTACTCGCCTAAGTTTGAAAAATCCTACCGAGTGGTGAGCGATCCTCCCACTCGGGGGCTTAGCTGCAGTCCAGTACTCGCCTAAGTACGAAACACATCTCAATCCTCAAGGACGACGAGGTGCAGGTCGACTCCCACCTTCTCTTTGGGAGCTTCGCCACAAATACAACGTGCGCTCCATCGCCGACCCGCAAGGACGACGAGGTGCAGGTCGACTGCCACCTTCTCTTTGGGAGCTTCGCCATAAATACAACGTGCGCTCCATCGCCAACCCGCAAGGACGACGAGGTGCAGGTCGACTGCCACCCTCTCCTTGGGAGCTTCACCATAAATACGACGTACGCTCCATCGCCGACCCGCAAGGACGATGAGGTGCATGTCGACTGCCACCTTCTCCTTGGGAGCTCCGCCACAAATACAACGTGCGCTCCATCCCACTCCGCAAGGACGACGAGGTGCAGGTCAACTGCCGCCTTCTCCTTGGGAGCTTCGCCACAAATATGACATACGCTCCATCGCCGACCCGCAAGGACGACGAGGTGCAGGTCGACTGCCACCTTCTCCTTGGGAGCTTCGCCACAAATACAACGTGCGCTCCATCCCACTCCGCAAGGATGACGAGGTGCAGGTCGACTGCCGCCTTCTCCTTGGGACCTTCGCAACAAATACAACATGCGCTCCATCGCCAACCCGCAAGGACGATGAGGTGCAGGTCAACTGCTACCTTATCCTTCGGGGCTGCGCCACAAATACAAAAGTTGTCTCAAGTGAAGAACGATTTCCACTCGACGGAGGATTCATGAAGATATTCAACGATAAACCAAGTTCAGATAAATCCTAAAAGTTCCGGACCACAGATCGAAGTGCTCGGGCATTCAGCCCGAAAGGGTTTAACGGTTACAAAAACCACTCGGCATTCCGAGGCAAATTTAAGGTGAGGCATAAAAGTTTGTTCACTCCGCGGGAGGAGGACTGGCAGGCTCGACGAACTCGTCTAGGTCGACGCCGTCGGCGATCCGAGTGGCTGCAGCGATGAAAGTCTCCATAAAAGATCAGAAGTCATGCTTCTGGGTGTTGGCGACCTTGATTGCTGCCAGCTTATCTTGTCGCACCACCTTGCAATGGACACGAACCAAAGACAGCCACATCAGCACCACACCGGGCAGAAGATTTCTTCCACTCCTGCAATTGGTCAGGGATCTCGTTAAGTCGAGTCATCGGAGACTCAAGATCATCCTGGAGCGTGGCCTCTGGCCAAAGTGCCAGGTCGATCCGTGACGTGGCGACCTTCAGTCGAGCCAAGTAGTCCACAACACCGTCGATGCGGGATTCCAGTCGGAGTAGATTAATGGCAGTTTCATCTTTCACGGGAGAATTGATTGGGTCCAAACCTGGCTCAATCCGTCCAGTCTCCTCCTCGAAGTTCTGGCAAAACTCTGCATTCATGATCCAAGGATAAGTCAATTTTCATACGCTGAGTCGACAAAAAAAATCAGTCAGAACAAAATGTGTACCTTCAAGCTTGATGAATAACTTCTTGGCAAGGCTCCTCAGATAACTCTCCAGATCGTCCCTCCTGCGAGCGATGCCTTCCATCTTCTCGTACAGGTTGAGATTGTCCTTCTTCAAGCGCGTGCACTCCTTGTTGGCTTCGTTCAGAGCAGATTTCATCTTGGTATTCTCTTCTTCCAACTGGCCGACCGAAGCCAGTTTCTGTTCAGCCAGAGCGGTCCTGTCGTCGGCTTCCTTTCGAGCAGCAGCCAAATCCTGATCCTTCTTCGCCAGAGCTTCTCTCAGTTTTTCTGCAAAGAAATGATGCTTGATTCAGAAAGAGCAGAAGGGTACTCAAGCCTAAGACAAACCAGTCGACAAACTCGTCTTACCATTGGCGCCGTCCTTGGCCTTTTGCAGCTCTGTCTTGGCCAGCTCCAAGTCAAGGTTCGGTTGGATCTGCTGTTTCTCCAAGTTAGCAAAGCGAGCTCCAAGATCACAAGATTTCTGCAATCAAAGAGGAGAAGTTATTTTACAGCGAAAAACGACAAAGACAATAAGTACTAAGACTACGGTTGACTACCCGCAGTCCACCATAGTCTTGGGGACTACATCCAGTGGGTGCACTTTGCGTGCACCCACCGGCTCTGATCCCACTCGACCGGCCCGCCGGAGTCGAGTGCAGGAAGTAAAAAAAGGGGGAGAGAAAGAAGAACTCAGACCATAGTCGACCGCGGTCTCGGGGACTACACCCAGTGGGTGCACTTGGCGTGCCCCCACCGGTTCCGATCCCACTCGACCAGACAGAGTGGAAGAGACAAACTACCAGTTCGGTTTACACTCGACAAAATAAAAAGACTACAGTCGACTGCCAGCAGTCCACTGTAGTCTCGGGGACTACACCCAGTGGGTGCACTCAGCGTGCCCCCACTAGTTCAAAAATTCAATCGACGCACCCAGTGGGTGTACAGATGCAAAGATTTTCGGAAAGAGTCTTCAGATAGCATATCCTAATAGAACAAGTGGTGACCAACTAACCTGAACGTTGCTTTGGAGAGCCGAGCTGGCGTCGTAGGCGGCCTGACTGGTGTCCCGCACCATCTTCATCTTCTCCATCATGATGCCCGCCTGGCGTATGGCTTCCTTGGCAGCATTCACTTCGTCGTCTGGGACATGATGGGTCGCAAAAACTGAAGGTGGGTCGACAGGGGCCTGAGTAGTCGACGAAGAAGGCAAGGCACTCGACAGTGGCACGGCGAAGGTAACAGAACCCCGATTGGCGTCGCCAGTGTCCTGAACGACTGGTTCCGCCCTCGGCGTCGACTGTGGAACCTTGCTTGCAGGAGCTTGCCTATTCTTCCTCGTCAAAGGCCTCTCGGGCTCTTCATCATCATCGGGGAGGTCAATAATGTTGGGAGCTGTGCAAAGTTCAATTGCCAAAATCACATCACCCAATGGTGCACATTGCAGTTGAGTCGACCAAATAAAGACAGAATGGCAGAAATCATACCCAGATTGGAAGTGACCACATCCTCCATTACCTCATCCTCGTCCATGTAAGCTGAGGTCCCGAAAGTAGCAGCACTGCCAGTTCCAAAGTTCGTCTCGTTAAAACAAGAAAAACAAACAGCGCGGGGCGTCGAGTGAATACAAAGGAAGACACTCACGCGGAAGCGACGGGGATGTCAATCTTAATCTTCGGCAATGCCTTCCGAGTCTTTGGCTCTTCAACTTTGGGATGCTTTGGCGCTTTTTTGGTTGGGGTTGGTGAAGAGATCCGAAGACGCTTTGAAGACTGACCAGCCTGAGCAGTCGCCTTTTCACGGGCACTCGATCGTTCTTGGTCAAGCTTGGATCGCCTCTCCCTGCGAGGAGGCGACTCGACTTCTTCTTCGTTACTTGAGTCGTCGCTTTCTCCGTCCCCTTCACCGTCAGAAGTCCATTCGCCAATGTCGCCGCCGCTCGCCTCGCCTTCCAGATCTTGCACTTGCTCTCCATTGGGCATTGAATACATTTCGATAAGGGCCTGAAAGAAAGCAGGAAGAATAGAGTCAGTCGACGCGGTATAGACGGCTGTGCGTGTGAATTCAGATTACAATCAAAAGCTCGGAATTGGACCTTCTCTGGTACATGGGACTGGTCGAATGGAGGAACTCTCCTGGCTCCCCTGGGGATGTCCTTGTTTCCGGTCATGCCCAACAGCCACTTCTCCAGTGTGTCGTCATCGACCTCCTCTGGGTGAATCCAAGTGGAGTCGTCAAGACCCGAATACATCCACATCGGATGGTCTTGAGCTTGAAGAGGCTGGATGCGCCGCTGAAGGAAGACCTCCAAGAGATCCATACCGGTGACCCCGTCACGGATAAGCTGGACCACTCGCTCGACCAGCACCCTCATCTGCGCCTTCTCCTCCAGGAGCACCTTCAAAGAGGAGGGTTTCCTCACTCGGTCCATGGTAAAAGGAGGGAGGCCGTTCGACTGCCCTGGCGTCGACTGGTCTTTGCAGTAAAACCAGGTCGACTGCCATCCGCGAACCGAGTCGGGAAGAATCATGGCCGGAAAGGAACTTTTCCCTCTCATCCAAACGCCAAGACCCCCACACATCTGAATCACTTGAGTTCTCTCGTCACTCGGATTGGCCTTTTTCACCATCTGAGAGCGACAAGTGAAAATGTGCTTGAAAAGACCCCAATGAGGCCGGCAACCCAGGAAATTCTCGCACAAAGAAATGAAAGCGGCGAGATAAACGATTGTGTTGGGAGTGAAGTGGTGGAGTTGTGCCCCAAAGAAGTTTAGAAATCCCTGAAAGAAAGGGTGAGGAGGCAAGGAAAATCCACGGTCGACGTGGGTGGCAAGGAGAACGCGCTCACCCTCCCGAGGTTGCGGCTCGGATTCCTTCCCCGGAAGCCGTGCTGATTCATGGGGGATCAGCTCTCCTTTGGCTAGGTCGTCGAGATCCTCTTGGGTGATCGTCGAGCGGATCCAGTCGCCCTGGATCCAGCCCTTCGGCAGGTCGGTCCGCGAGGAAGATCCGCCCCGACTGGTCGCCTTCCCCTTCGACTTTGCCGTCGCTTTCTTCGCCCGCTCTAGAGCTGCCATCTTCTCCTTCCCCATCTTCGCCGGCGAGGCGCGTATGGAGCGGTGGCGCTGGGGCGAGAGCGAGCGCGACGAAGAAGGCTGAAGAGGAGAAGGGATAATGGGGACACACTGTTCAAGAGACCCCAGTCCAACGCCTTATATGAGGCCGCTTCCGAGTGGCTGACTGGTAGGCCCGGGCGGTCCTGTAAAATCCCGTAACAATCGCGCGCGCGATACATGGCGAAAAAGGTGGTGCGGGGATCGAGGCGGCTCCGCCCTATCCCATCCGATTACTGCGACCTTCCCCGTCTCGCGTGCTTCCCAAAATTCGGATCCCGCGAAATCTGCAGGCAGCAGAACAACTTGTTAGACCGAAGATCTCCTCCACACCGTCACTCGGAGCCTCTCAAGTAAAGGAACTCACTCGACAAAAAAAACTAAGAATAGATCAAGGCGACTGAAAAGGGAGTTGCTGCCATCACTCAGGTTCATTGATCCGAAACAAGATATGCTCATAGCATGAAAAATGAGTCGGAGAATTTCTCAACTCCTTCCCCACTCAAACCTCGATCCATTCGGGGGCTAATGATGAAGCTATCTACCTAGGGTAGGGTCATGGACCTGTCCCAGCTGTCTTACCCAAGGACATCTCAAGAAGAAATCACCTTTCAATCGACTTGGAGGTGCTTCACTCGACAGACTCGAAGACACTCGACCAAGAAGCAATCACTCGACCAAGGTCCAATCACTCGACGGCCAGGAGACCTAAAGGCACTCCGCACGCTAACGGTCGGTAATTAAGTAGCTTTTATGGTCATCATAGCACTTTATTAGAGGCGTTACCAGTAATGCCTCACCTTAATGTATTTAAAACCCTGTACAACTAAGGGCCGGAGGGGTCGGGCGGACTCTATATAAGCCACCCCCTCCTTAGTGTAAAGGGTTCACACCCCTGTAATTCATACATGCATAATCCAGTGGACCGCCTCCGGGCTCCGAGACGTAAGGCTATTACTTCCTCTGAGAAGGGCCTGAACTCGTAAACCTCGTGTGCTTACAACTTCTCCATAGCTAAGATCTTGCCTCTCCATACCTACCCCCCTACATTACTGTCAGACTTAGAACCACGACAGGCGCGCCCGAGCAGCCAGCCTCCTCCTTCTCCGCCTCGTCAGCAAGGGCGGAAGAGACCTGCTGCCGCTCCGGCTGCTCCGGTGCGTCGTAGTCCTTCTCCTCCGCCTCGTAAGCAAGTAAAGAAGACAACCGCTCCGTCTGCTCTGCCGGCATCTAGCAGTACAGCCAGAGGCGGGAGGACATACAGATTCGGTCCTTCTCTGAAGACTCCAGAGAAGTTACCATACGAGAGGACCCCGGAGAAGAATGCCGAGATCGCGCGAGAATAAGTGAGGAACTTCTTTGAAGGGGTGAAAGCAAAGAAACATCCACCTCCGGAGAAGGTAGATCCGGTGAAAGCAAAGCGCACTCTGGCTGCCCTGACAAAACCACCCAAGTCTCCGCCGAAAGGAAACTATGAGCGCATTATTGGAAAGGAATTTGTTGAAGCGGAGTGGTCGGGAAGTACTGTCAGTGATCAAAGGCTGAAAGAACGACGAGCTGGGAAACAAATTGCACAGCTCGGCGAACAAGCGAAGCAATCGTGCCCCCCGCTCAAGGTGCCTAGCGACATCGTCGCTAATGATCCGAGGATGGTGCCCGGTTATAGCAAACTTGGAGATTACCTGCCCGATGAAGTACATTATGATTTCATGGAGGTGCAGATACAAAAATACGAGTACGGGAAGCCTCTCGTCAAAGATGAAAAATCTCTATCAACGATGATGCGAAGATTGCATGATTGGTACTTGAAAATCTGCAGAGAGTCTGGGGGGAGGAGTACTTTGTATGTGAGAGTTAAAAAGGAGCATGACCTCATTGGAATTGATCAGTTGCCTGTTCCATTTGAGGAGTTCTTTCAGTTTGTCAATCAATTGGCCCTCGATAAAGCAACAGTCACCTGCTACTGTCTGTAAGTAGTACTACTTCTGTCATTAAGTCTCTCTATATAGCTCAACTCTTTCATTGCATGTATTTATAATTATCCTCTATATTATGCAGATTGAAGATCGCCGAATTGAAGAAAAGACAAGTCGGTGATATTGGGTTCATTAACACATATCTCATAGATGAAACCGAGGTTAAATTTCATCCCGCAGATACCGAGGCCAACTTGCTACGATCGTTGGTAATAAATGAAAACAAAGTTATAATACTCTTTCCTTACAACTTCAAGTGAGTGTTACTGTCTTGTGCGTATTTGGTTTCCCTTATACATTAGTCAAGGTTATAGTAATGTAATTGACGAGTTATGCATGTGTGTGCAGTTTCCACTATATTCTCCTAGAGATTAAGCTTGAGCAGGGACTAGTAACCGTCTTAGACTCAAGACGAAAAGATCCCCAGGACTATGCGGACATGACTCAAATGCTCGAGAAGTAAGTTCAATCGATCATTATCCACCACATCAGCAATTTTGTTCATTTCCTGATATATCAAGTAATTGTTTTCTTTGTCTGGCAGGGTTTGGAAAAAATTCACCAAAAAAGCTCTGGGACTCCCGAAGAAGCTGCAATTTAGACATCCAAAAGTAAGTACTATAGTAGCATGTTCCGCGCATCTCCTATTGATTCAAGCGCTAGTTTCATCAATACCATTTGGCATTCTTGCTTATCAGTTTGATTGACCTCTATTTCTTGTAAAGTGGTTGTGGCAGGAACAAGGGAATAATTTTTGTGGATACTACATTTGCGAGTCCATCCGCCACACGACCTGTGAGCGGGGCTACTCTGACGAACAATATGAAGTACCTAAATAACAACATTCACAATTTTATTTTATTACCATCATTTGTGTTGAGTTTCATTCATTCATATATATATATGTATGTATTGACCCCCTTCTTCAAATTAGATGTTTCGGAAGCGGGATGAACTCCTAGCACCAGCTCGCATGCGAGCAATTCAAGAGGAATTGGCGGCATTCTTTCTTGACCACGTGATCGCTGAAGACGGAGAATACTATGTGGACCATGAGTCCGTATGTTAGGAGATTATATTTGTAAGAGATAATTATTGTATATATGTAGCCGGTAGTGTCGGATAGATATACGAGAACTTGTTGTTGGACCAATCCCTCGGAGAAGGAGAGGTGGTCGATATCGCTTATCTCTGTATGCATATATGTTCATGACGATCTTCTGTTTTCTTCGTTTGCTTACTAGCTAGCTAGCGTGTCTAGTCCTCTCTATACGTATATATAGTACGTAGCGTCGACCAAGCACGGACATAAGAGAGGATATTTCTCTCTATTAATTATAGCTAGCTAACACAATATATGAAACACCTAAATTAACCCCCCAAAACCCCCAACCCCCCCCCTTTCAAAAAAACAAAAACCCCAGCCATAGAAATGCTGACGCGTGGATGCCTATTGGTCCTGGTTGGTGCCACCAACCGGGACCAAAGGCCCTCCTGCCTGGGCTCCGCGCACAGGCCACGTGGAGGCCCATCTGTCCCGGTTCTGGATTGAACCGGGACTAAAGGGACAGGGCATTAGTACCGACCCTTTAGTCCCGGTTCAGGAACCGGGACAAAAGGCCCTTACGAACCGGGACAACAGGCCCTTTTTCTACTAGTGGCACAAGGTCATCATGGCCTCCAACAGTACCACATGGTACGTTGAGGTTCACGCATCATTAAGAAGTTGAAGATGAAGTTGTGTGAGTCATAAATTGGAGTGGCTCGTGATTCTGTATGTTGGCCCTTCCTTGTAGGTGCTTCTCAAGCTGGAGGACAACATATTAGTCAAGACATTAGGGATCCTCATTGATGTTTTATCTCTCGTCTGCACTTATTTTGTTTTCTTCAATTCTATATATTCTCACGAGTAGATGAGGTGTAAGCATGTGCAGTGTAGTTTCTTTTTCTACATATGGTGATTGATTTCTTCTTTGGTAACCCAACTAACGGATGGTAATCAATCTTCAAATATCAAAACCAAACGTATAAGGCAACAATCAATTCACGTATCACATTCAGATTCTTCTTTAGTACCTAGCTTAACTCACAGATGGTAATCAATCTCCAAACAAAGGAAACAATCACCGTCGTTTACCTCTCGCCAATGTTACATAAAAATAACACTGAGAATTTAGATGTATTGTTTGTCATGGAGCTGTGGCTGGCCGATTTTACATGAAATTAATTCCCTCAGTTGTGTTGGCAAATATAATACACATAATCCATATTGTTATGCACTAGCGTGTGTGCGTGTGAAATAAATGGATTATGGTCTCGTACCTAATAAGATGGATATGTGTGTGTGTTAGAGAGAGAGAGAGAGAGGTAGAGGGGAGAGAGAGTGAGGAAGAGGGAGGGGGAGAGAGTGTGAGAATTTGATGGTAAAAATATCGCTAATGTCACTTGATATGTATGAGAATATTAAATGTAATATTAACATAATTAATATTGAACTCTTAAAGTTAGTGTGGCCCCGTTGCAACGCACGGGCGTTCTTCTAGTCATCTATAAGTAATTCTTAAGCTTTACACATACTGGACTACAGCTGACATCATCTTAGATGAGCCCTAGTCACAAAAACTATTCAGTATTTTAAAAATTATTTGTATTTTCATAAATATCCGGTATTCCAAAATTGTTCACAATTTGCAAAAAAGTTTTCAGATTTTTTTTTTCCAAAAATGTCTTCTAATCTCAGACGCTCTACAATGTTCTCAAATGTTTCCTGCTTTAAAAAATGACCAACATCGAAGTGTTTGGGTGGTAGGGAGGTTGTGCTCAGCAGAATCTGGTCTGGAGTTCAATTCCTCGTGAGCACATTTCGGATCTTTTTTTAGTCACGCTCGGAAAAAGATTTCGAAGGAAAAGAAACAAACAAATAATAGATCGCTCGAAAAAAAATTGAAAGAAAAGAAACAAACAAATAAAAGATCAACCGGTGGGCTAGTCTGCGTGCTTCGAAACAAACAAATAATTAGGGATGGCAATGGGTAGGGTATGGGCGGGTATGACACTTTTCTACCCAAACCCATACCCAATTTTTTTTCTATACCCACCCACTTCACTCTTTATGGGCCCAAATTGGTACCCATGCCCATACCCATCGGGTATCCTATACTCAATGGATATCCGGTGGGTACAATATATAGCATTGACATGGCAAAAGTAAGATGAGAAAAATGTCTAAATTCAGGTACCCATCCGATGGGTACAATATATAGCCTTGCTTGGGGATGAATCGACGAGGATTCAATAACCCGACTCTTGATTGCTTCAAGGAAAAGCAGAGAAGATAGTACTGGGGCGATGGCCGGCTATGACCTATGGTCTGTGGGCTAGTTAAGAACTCAAGATAATTATTTACTCACATATTATAGTGTTTAATTTATTTATTAATTTTCTGGGTATTCATTGGATTACCCATGGGTATAATTTCATATCCATATCCTACCCATGCTTTTTGTGGGTATGGATATCCATACCCATGGGTATGAAGTGGTAAAAAGTCTCATCCATATCCATTATTTTCGGATAAGGTACCCATGGGTACCCATACCCATGGGCAAAACTGCCATCCCTACAAATAATAGATCGACCGGTGGGCTAGTCTGCGTGTCTTGAAACAAAAAAATAACAGATCGACCCATTGGCTAGTCTGCGTGCCTTTCTTTATATATATATATATATATATATATATATATATGTATATGTATATATACCTACTATTAAAGGGAATATGTATTCTTGGTTTGGTTTAGTCCTTTTCGTTTGACTCATACACAGGCTAAGCCACCTGGGCCAGGTACTTATATGTTGTTGGGCCTTTTATGGGCTTTCATAGAGACCGCAAAAAATAATTGGATCAAAATAAATCAACATTGTTGAAATTGAATACAGGACCTCATGTCTGGATCTTCGATATAACAACCAACGACCTATGCGCCGTTCATATTTACTAATCCCAACTCACTCTAAATATATGAGTGGCAGTCCTCATGTTGAGGGCGAGCTAATTAAGCGAATGAGCTAATTAAAAGAAGGATTGTGGGCTTAAATAAAATATTTAAGCGGATGTGGCTAATTAAAGAAAGAATTATAGGTAAACAGGTGGAATAATTAAAACAAAGATTTTGGTCTTCATAAATAGAATATTCAAATAGATGAGGCTAATTAAATGAAGGACTTGAGGTAAAAATGTAGGATAAAAGGAATGATTAGTAGGTTTCAATGTGTTGGGACTGCTAAATTAGAAAAGGAAGGATTTGACTCCCGACTAAAACGAGTGAGGACGTCATGGTAATTAAAGAAATGATTATATTTAAATGAAATCAGTGAGAGATTATGCCCGGCAAAGAAAGTATAAACATGGTTAAATTGCATCATATTTTTTTATGTTCATTTTGTAGAAGGATGTTAGGTTGCAGCATGTTCTCATAGTGAATCCGGTGCTGTGAGACATTATGCTTGCACAAATCAATTTTTCCCGTTGCAACACACGGGCATATTTGCTAGTCACGCTAAAGAAAAGAATCAAAGAAAAAAATAAATAATAGAACGACTTGGGGTTAGTCTGCTAATGTAGAATAATGTCATAGATAGATATGAGGTATTATCTCACAATTAGATGTGACATAGTCGGACCCAAAATAATATACTGGCGATGGCCATGCAACCTGACGTCGCTTGGACATGAGAGCTCCTGTCACCGCTGTAGACCGCTCCTATTTAATTTGGGGGCTTTCGTGACCCGCGCAGACGTCCCGTCCGAGGATACATCGCTCCGTAGCGTAGAAAGAACCCTCCGCGAAACACGTGCACGGGCAGCCGGAGATCCTTGACCTTGCTCTCCAATGTCTCGACCAACGTTTCGTCAAACGAGCTATGGGCGTCACAGCCGCCGGCGTCGAGTACCCGGAGGCGTGGGCAGTGGCCGCCGAGAGCGGCCAATGAGGCTAGCTCCACCAGGCCGCTTGACAGCACGAGCTGCTCCAGCATAGAGAGCTTCTTCGCCACCAGCATGACAAAGTTCTCGCCGGGCATGTCGTACCGGCACGTCACGTGGAGGCTCCGCAACAATGGCGCCCTGCAGTTGCAGATCGGTTAGAGCAACTTTAAAGGGCTGATCCATTTTATCCGTCTGCGTTTGTTTGAATTGGTGTAGATAAAAATAGCGGCCCAACGCACCAATCAATCAAAATTACGTCCGCGTCGCGTTCGTGCCGATGCATTTGCGGCCCAAATTTGCGCCCCAAATGCGTCGACGCGGACGTCGAACGGACGCTTCGTGTGCCTTCTCGCTATCCGCCGCGTCCCCACATGGCAGCCGTCCAAACTACCCGCTGCCCACGCGGTCAGCTTAATTTATGACGACGGGCCCACGCGTCAGCGACGGCGCTCATCCTTTTTTAAGCCGACCATGCGGGGGGAGGGGCAGGGGGCGTCCTCATCCAAACTCGTCGTCCCCATCTGCCCACCTTGCTCCTCGTCGTTGGCAAACCCTAGCCACCACAACCACAACAAGCAGTGGCAGCAAGGCCAAAGGCAAGTCCCCCGCCACCCTTTTCCCCTCCGAGTTCCTCTCACCCCCGCCGGCGCCTCGCCGGCAAAGACAGCGCATCACCGTGCCAGTGCACCAGGCGGAGTGGCACTGGCAGAACCGCCAGCCTCTGCCGTATCCGGACGTGACGCTGCCGCACGACTGGCATATGGATCCAGATAGGATCCAAGTGCCGGCGGCGCCGCGGTCGGCTCGTGCTCACGCGGAGGAGGTGCGGTGCCGGCGGGCGCTGCTGACGCCGGAGCAACGCCTCGACAAGGCCTACGCAACCGACTCGCCCAACTGGGCGAGGTGGTTCGCCTTTGAGCATGAGGAGGCGAGGCGACGGGGCGTGCGCGAGGTCGACCGGAGGCCAACGCCGCTGGTCGTCCGCGAGGAGAACCAGGAGGCGGAGGACGCTTACTAGGCGGCCCTTGCGGCCGTCTACCGGGAGAGCGAGGAGGACGAGCGGCGCAGAGCGGAGGCGGCGGAGGAGACCCGCTATGAGGCGGCAATGACGCAGGCCCTTGCCCTATCCGCGGCGGGCGACAGCGTGGTGCCGCCGGTGGCCCCGCCATCCCCATCAAGCCGGAGCCGCAGCCCGAGCCCATCGCGCACTTCTCCTGGAATGGAGTGGTGTGCGAGTGGGTGTCCGCGCCACCGGTTTGGCTGGGGGCGACGCCGGCGCAGGAGCAGGCCTACCTCGAGATGTGGCGCCAGCGCCGGCTGGCAGAGGAGCGCCGTCAAGGCAAGTATGAGGAGATGCTCGAGCGCGACCACGAGGAGGAGGCGCGCGAGGCCGAGGAGGAGGCGCGCCAGGCCGCGGCTGCACAGGCGGTCGCACATCCCCCCGCACCGGCACTGCCTGCGCCGGCACAGCCCGACATGGCGGCGCTCTGAAACACGGCGTTCGCCTGGGCCGGGCCAGCGCCGATACTCATCGACCTCACGGATCCCCGAGGACGACGACGACACCTAAGGCAGCGCGCCGCCTCGTAGTTTAGGCTGTTTTTATTGTTTTAATGCAAATGTGGACACGTGGACTCTCGCCGGCCTTCGTGACCGGCTTTAATGTTTAATTAATGTTGTTTCTCTTTTTTAAATATATATGCATTCATTTTTTTTGACGCCGTTAAAATGGGTCTCAGGTTAGCGTTGGGTGCAGACGTCGACCCAAATGCGAAAACGGGCATCCGTGTCCGTCTGGCCGGCCCAAACGGACAAAAAGCGGACAAAATCGCCGTTCGCCGTTGGAGTTGCTTTTATGAATCATGATATTACTCAGATTCAGAAGAGGTGCGTGTACATGCGACGAGACCGGACCAAAATCAAACCGGCACTAATGTGCTTCAACGTTTGAATTTTTTTTACTAGTGTTGATAGACCGCCCGATCGATGCGTACGTGCCTACCTGCGGGTGAGGAAGGGCAGGAAATTGTCGTCGACGCGGCTGCGGTAGGACTGGCAACGGCCGGCGCGGCGCCGCACGGCGGCACGCGCCATCGCCCGCCACCCCGCTGGTGGGTTTTTATCCATGTCTTCGGCAGCGACGAGGTCGATGTGCTGCCACAACAGCGGCTCGTCGACGGCCAGCCGCCGCCACGCGCGGCCCGCGCCGCTGAGGATGTCGGCTTGCGGGACCAGGCTCAGGATGACCCACAGGACGTCGGAGGGCAGCGCCGCCCAGTCCCTCCACTCCACCTCCCAAGAAAGACCATGCACATGCACGTCCTTCCTGCGGCGGCGGCACGGCGGGTCGGGTGCTGGGGCTCTAGCTCTACGCCTCGACCTTATTCCCATCTCGCCTGGTTAGGTTTGTTTCTCCGCCCAGATCGAGCCGCAGTCGGCCTGCGTGCCTGCCGCCAAATATATATAGATGGAAGCTATACGTACGGGGAAGGGCAAAAAAGACATGGAAATCTCATTGCCCTCAAGTTATCCCGTCCATCCAACCATCCCAGGTATACTTACGTTTGCATCACACAAGAGGAGTGACACCACGCATGAAACAATTCTAACCAACTTGAATCACACGATCCACGTTTGACCTTGCATTTTTAAAAAAAAATATTAATACTAAAAAGATACTAATTACACCCAGCCTCTGCACCAACAAGATATCACAAAGACATCTAGGATGCACAAATAACCAAAAAGAAAACAAAACAGAAAGAAAGAACAAAGGTCTCACCATAGTGATCAACTCCTCTCAGTAGCAGCACAAAAACCACCACCAATGACAACACCAAGAAAACATAAATGATCTCCAAAAGTAACGCCTTCAAAAAGGAAACAACGTACAAGCGTCATCATCGTCCGATCCAAGATCGTAGATTTTCACCCTGGAGAAAAGCCGAGATCTCAAAACAATGTCTTCAGCAAGGCAATTGCCAGTCACAACCAATGAAGGTCAGGTCTTAAGTTTTCACCCTGAAAGTCACGACTTAGCACCCTAAGAGCACCCCAAAAATGAAATCCTCCAGTGTTGTCGCCCCCACTTGTCACTGTTACTTTAAAAGTTATTAAAAACCTGGCAGACTCCATTGCCTCCAAGGCCTCTACGCCTTACTGATCATTCGATCTCAACCATCATGACTTTCTCCGTTGTTGTCTATGCTGTGAAAATCGAGATACGGCCGTGTCCTATGGTGTCAACCAATAACAGAGCTTCGTGCCGCGCCCCATGGAGCCGCATAGGCTAATATGGACGCACACGAACGGATTCTATCCAATCTAGATATGATCGAGCAAGATTTCCGACGATAGTTCTGGAACACGTCAACGGCCAAATCAAGGAGGACCAATCATGCAGATCGTTGCAATGATGCGATAAGAGCACAAAGACCGCCACCACACCGCTGCCTCCACCACGTCGTCATCATCACCACAACGGCGGAGGACACCGGCCCACACCCAAGGCATCCGCGACACAACACGGAAGGATGAGGCTGCATGCAGGTAGCCAACATGGACGCGCACCAAGGTATTAGGCCAACTCCACCGCGCGACCCCAAACGGACGTCCGTTTTGTCTGGTTTTTGTCCCTTTGGGTAGGGATTTGGGGTCGTGTCGGGGCCTGTCCTGTGATGCGGTGGCCGTACGCCCAGCGCGCGGCCGCATCCTTTTGCCCCATCCTGTCCGTCAGGGCCAAAAAATGCCCAAATTTGCATCAAAACTAGTTTCGAACCCAAATATTTGTCTGAAAATTAAAATTGTTTTACAACCCAATTGAAATTGTCTTTAATAAAATAGTTTTACAACCAAATCGAAATTGTCTTGACTGAACATAAAATGGACAAATACATCTATTGGTTGCCAATGTGATCCCACATGTCCTCAACCAAGTCATTTTGAAGATTCACATGAGTGCCAATCACGCATCTCATGGTGGAATTGGGCAAACAATTCAAATGTGGCTGGGTCTTGGTGCAGGGGCTCAATGTTTTCACCTTGATAATCAAATCCTTGGTCGAAGATACTCTCATCACGCTCGTCCTCGACAATCATGTTGTGCATGATCACACAAGCAGTCATCACCTCCCAAAGCTTCCTTTCATCCCATGACAGTGCAGGGTTTCGAACGATGCCCCACCGGGATTGAAGCACACCAAAAGCACGTTCCACATCCTTTCTAACACTCTCTTGCATTTGGGCAAATCTCTTTCTCTTCTCACCTTGGGGTTTTGAGATTGTCTTCACAAAAGTTGACCACTGAGGATATATACCATCTGCTAGATAGTATCCCTTGTTGTAATGGTGGCCGTTGATCTCAAAGTTGACAGGTGGGGAGTGACCTTCTGCAAGCCTCACAAAGACTGAAGAACGCTGCAGCACGTTGATATCATTGTGAGAACCTGCCATGCCGAAGAAAGAATGCCATATCCAAAGATCTTGTGATGCCACCGTTTCTAATATGACAGTGCACCCATTAACATGCCCCTTGTACTGGCCCTGCCAAGCAAATGGGCAGTTCTTCCACTCCTAGTGCATACAATCTATGCTGCCAAGCATACCTGGAAAGCCTCTAGCTGCGTTGCTCGCCAACAATCTCTCTGTATCAGCGGCAGTTGGCTGCCTCAAGTACTCTGCGCCAAAGACCTCGATCACAGCCTGGCAAAACTTGTACATTGACATCAGACATGTTGTCTCACTCATACGCACATACTCATCCACCAGATCGCCTGGAATTCCATATGCAAGCATGCGGATGGCCGCGGTTCATTTCTGGTAGGAGGAGAATCCAAGCTTGCCAAGGGCATCCGTCTTGCACTCGAAGTATGGGTCATGAGCAACCACTCCCTCTCAAATACGATTGAACACATGCCTTGCCATACAAAAACGGCGACGGAATTTATCCGGCTTGAAGAGCGGGGTGTTGACAAAGTAATCGGCATAGAGCAGGGCGTGGCCTCTCTCCCTATTGCGGTTCAGGTTGGGAGCACGGCCATTGACTGACCCCCTGTACCGAGGAAGCTGCCATTGAATATGGTCGTGAACGACCAGTGCAGCCACCACAAGATCGTCATCATCCGACGATGAATCGTCCGATGAACAAAGGAAGTGATGCAAGAAAAATTCGTCTCCACTGTCCATACCTTTGTTGGCAAAAGGTCGAACACCTTGCGGTCGTGGTGGCGAAGAGGCCGCGATGATCACCTCGACGCAGCAGGGGTGGTTGCCGGCCGGCTACTGGCCGCTCTGGAGCTCTCGTCAGAATCTGCCTCGGCCGCCGTGGTATGTCGCCGGCAGTCGTGTCCCCTCTGCCACCGGCAAGGACGGCGACGGCCAAACCTCCTCCGATCGATGACCAAAACTACGGCGGAAGCGCGAGTGTGGCGGCAGCCATGTCGAGACATGGTTTGGTATGGACGGCGGGGGGGGGGGCTGCGCGGTGAGGAGGCGGCCGGAGAATAGCGGTGGCGCCGGCGGCGGGGCGGGGCAGGGAGAGAGGGTGAAGCGTTGGGAGCGGAGGGACTGCTAGTGTCCCCGACAGGCGGGCCATAGGGGGGGGACAAGGGCATGCGTCAAGGCTGTCCGCCCGTGTCCGTTTCACCCCAAACCGAGCGCAAGTTTGGGCCGGGGATGGGTCGAAAGCGAACGGAATCCGGACATTTGTCTGTTTGAGGCCGTGCGCTGGGCCGTCTCGTTTGTCCCTTTTACCCCAAACGGACGGGGGCGGACATGATAGGGTCGCGCGGTGGAGTTGGCCTTAGTCCGGAGCCACGGTGGTCTGCACGCAAGGATCTGACCAAGACATGCGCAAAACCAACCGTGATGTGCCTACCCATCCAGCTGCACTGGCGCACCATCCACTTGATGCCATGCCCACCGCTAATCGCCAGGATCCGAGGACTAGCGCGCGCCGACGTCCAACCAAGAACTGGCTCCCAACAGATCAGCGGCCGCCGCAAAGAGGAAGCCTCGCCACCGCCGTCGGCCGCCCGGGCTTTGCCCGGCGGCGTCCTCTAGCGGTGGCGCGGCATGGTCGTTGCTATTGTGTAAGAAGAACATTTGTGTCCTTCCATCTTATGTGTTCAACTTCTCGTAATTTCCTCCACTACAAGATTTTAAATTATGGATTAATTCGTTCCTATCTTCAAATTCTAATATATTCATGTAGACATGAAGCAAATGAGGTCTTTTGATGTGTTGTAATGGCATCTCCAATGCTAACTCTCAAATCAGGCATTAATGCGGGAGCGAGCCATCCAATCACATCTCCTAAACGTCCGACTAGGACGATCAATTTGAAATTCAAATGCATAGCGCCCAGTCACAATCTGCACATCATTGCGTCGATGGATGCCGGGGACTGCCTGCCGAGTTGTTGGGCGGCATGGAAGTAGGGCAGCTTGTATTGGTCAAACTAGAATGGTGTCTGAATGGACAATGACGGTGGCGACTCCCTGTGTCCCAGGCCCCGCCTGCCTCCCGCTCGATCCGCCTCATGCCCACCGCCCTTCTTTTTGAGCAGTGCCTCCTTTGCCTTCTGTTTGAGGCGGCGGGCTTGCCTTGTTGCCGAGTGGATCTTTCGGATGGCCGCCTTCGCCCGATCCTCCACCACCATCATTCGCGGCAACTTTTTGTATGGATACATGCAACAACTACAACAAAAAAGGACAGAAACTGGGGTGTAGAGCGTGGGATGGAGAGGAAAAGCCTGAGAAAGGGAGGTTTGCCGTGGAAACAATGCCGCCATCTCCAAATGCGCGGGTTCCTCCATTGTTTTGGAATGGGGTGCCGAAGTCCTATGTGGCGGTGTTTCGGACACCTACAAACCCCCCCGGTTCTCTTTCGGTTTACTGGAAAATGGACACGCGGACTGGTGCACGGATAAATGGGCACTAGTAAAAAAATGGCCATTTGTCCCGGTTCGTAAGGCCCATTTGTCCCAGTTGGAGAACTAGAACTAAAGGGTCGGTACTAAAGGCCAACACCTTTAGTCCCGGTTCTTACACCAACCGGGATAGATGGGCCTCCACGTGGCCGCTGCGGCTTGCCTAGGCAGGGGGGCCTTTTGTCCCGGTTGGTAGCATCAATCGGGACCAATAAGCTTCCACGCGTCAACAGTTCAGGGGCTAGGGTTTTTGTTTTTTTTTCTGAAGGGAGGGGGGTTGGGGGTTTTGGGTGTTTTGTAGAGTTAATTTAGGGGTTTCATATATTGTGTTAGCTAGCTAATAGAGAGAAGTGTCCTCTCTTATCTTCATGATTGGTCGACGTTACGTACTATACGTATAGAGAGGACTCGACATGCTAGCTAGTAAGCAAATGAAGGGAACCATTAAGTACAGAAGATCGTCATGAACATATATATACAGAGAGAAGTGATCGACCTCTCCTTCTCCGAGAGATTGGTCAAACAACAAGTTTTCGTATATATATCCGACGCTACTGGCTACATATATACAATACTAAGATCTCTTACAATATAATCCTCTAAATGTATATGAACTCAGCTTCCACATGGTATTCTCCGGCTTTATTGATGACGTGGTCAAGAAAGAATTCCGCCAATTCTTCTTGAATTGCTTTCATGCGATCTTCTGGTAGGAGTTCATCCCGCATCTGCCACGTCTATTTAATTTGAAGAAGGGGGTTAATACATATATATATGAATGAAACTCGACATAAATGATGGTGTAATAAATTAAAATTGTGAATATTATTGCTTACGCACATCAAATTGTCTTTTAGAGTAGCCCTGGGTTTTTTCCAAGTCACGTTGTAGATGAACTCGCAAACGTAGTATCCACAGAAATCATTCCCTTGTTCCTGCCACAAGCACTTTACGAGAAATAGAGGTCAATCAAACTGATAATGAAGCATTATAAATGGCATTGATGAAAGTAGCTAGAATCAACGGCATCGAGATGCGCGGAACTAGCTAGCTAGTACTACTTACTTTCGGGTATGTCCATCGCAGCTCCCCCGGCAGTCCCGGAGCTTGTGCCGTGAATACTTTCCAAACCCTGCGAGACAAAGAAAACAATTACTTGATATCAGGAAATGAACAAAAAGTTGCCGATATGGTGCGATAATGATCGATTGAACTTACTTCTTGAGCATTTTAGTCATGTCCGCATAGGTATCGGGATTTTTTGTCTCGAGTCTAAGACGGTTACTAGTCCCTGCTCAAGCTTAATCTCTAGGAGAATATAGCGGAAGCTTCACACGCATGCATAACTCATCAATTACATTACTATAACTCGAGTAATAAGGGAAACCGAATATGCACAAGACAGTAACACTCACTTGAAGTTGTAAGGAAAGACTATTTTATCTTTGTTTTGATTTATTACCAACGATTTCAGCAAGTTGGCCTCGGTTTCTTTGGCATCAAATTTAACCGTATATTCATCTATGAGATTTGTGCTAATCAACCCAATATCATAGATTTATGCTTTTGTGCATTCGACGATCTTCAATCTGCATAATATAGTGAGGGTAATTATATATACATGCAATGAAAGAGCTGAGCTATATATGTATAGAGACTTAATGACAGAAGTAGTACTTACAGACAGTAGCAAGTGACCGTTAATTTATCGAGGGCCTTTTGATTGAACCACTGGAAGAACTCCTCAATTGAAATACACAACAGTTCAATTCCAATGAGGTCGTGCTCCTCTTTAACTCCCAGCGTCAAAGTATTCTTCCCCCCCAGACTCGCTGCATGTTTTCATGTACCAATCATGGAATGTTCGCATCATCGTTTTCAGAGAGGACTTCCATCTCTGACAAGAGGCTTCCCGTACTGGTATTTGTGTTCGTCCAACTCCATTATATCATAATGTGCATCGTCGGGCAGGTAATCTCCAAGATTGGTATAACCGGGCACCATCCTTGGATCATTAGCGACGATATCGCTAGACACCTTGAGCGGGGGGCACGATTGGTTCGCTTGTTCGCCGACCTAGGCAATTTTTTTCCCAGCTCGTCGTTCTGCTAACCTTTGATCACTGATAGTACTTCCCAACCGCTCCGCTTTGATAAATGACTTTCCAATAATGCGCTCATAGTTGGTTTTCGGTGGAGACAGTGGGGGTTTCTTCAGGGAATCGAGTGTGCGCTTTGCTTTCACCGGATCTATCTTCTCCTTCGGAGGTGGATGTTTCTTTGCTTTCACCGCTTCAAAGAAGTCCCTCACTTCAGCTTCCACGATCTTCGTGTTTTCCTCCACGGACCTCTCGTATGGCAACTTCTCTAGAGGCTTTAGAGATGGACCGAATCTGAATTGCCTCCCGCCTCTGGCTGTACTGCTAGATGCCGGAGCAGAAGGAGCGGCTGCGGCTGTCTTCCTTGCTTGCTTACGAGGCAGTGGAGAATGAGTACGACGCGTCGGAGCAGCCGAAGCAGCAGCGGATCTCTTCCGCCCTTGCTAACGAGGCGGAGAAGGAGGAGGCTGGCTGCTCGGGCCTGCTGGCGCAGGCGGAGAAGGAGGCGGAGTGCCGCCACGCGCTGGAGAAGGAGGCAGAGTGCCCTGATCATTCACCGGAGGAGGAGGCGGAGTGCCCTGACTCGCCGGAGCAGGAGGAGGAGGAGGCAGAGGCATCTAGTTCGGAAGGTTGATGAGCTCCTTCCGCCATAGGCATGGAGTCTTCAGAGAAGAACCCAGCCGAGTCTCCCCTTCACCGTTAGGGTGTTCAAGCTCGAGGTCCTCAAATCCCTTCGTTATTTCGTCCACCGTTACCCTAGCATATCATTCTGGAATTGGACGATGGTGAAAAGTTGCGTTAGGTTCAGGAGGTCGAACAGAGCCGACCGCCGCCTTGACTTTGAAGTTCTGCCATTGTGTCATAAGGTGGCAATGTTGAGACTCCGTGATAGCATCCACGGGGTAGCTAGCAGGAGCCATGAAGACAGGCTGTAGCTGAAGCAGCTCGGTGGAAGCCATGCTGCTTCTCCGCTGAGATGGCGGGGTAGCTTTGGGGGTAGCTTCGGCAGGTCGCTTGTTGCGAACTGCTTCTTGTTCCTCTGTCGCTTGTACCCTTGCGTGCAGCGCCTGCAGTTGGGTCTGCTCCACTTTCTTCCTCCTCTCCTGGCATTTGTAACCGCCTGCGTCCAGAAACCTAGCCTTCCATGAAATGGAGCCTGGTGTGCCTCATGTCCGTCCAGGGTGCTCAAGATTCCCGAGGGCCATTGTGAGCTCGTCATTCTCTCTGTCTGGAACGAACGTCCCTTCCAATGCTGCGGCGATATAGTACTTAAGCTTCGTGACGTGTATTCGCAGTTGCTCGTTCGTCCAAATGCACTTCCCTGTTATAGGGTCCAAGCTTCCACCAACCCCGAAGAACCAAGTTCGGCAACGGTCTGGCCAGTTCAATGTATTAGGTCCGACCCCTTTATCAAGCAGGTCATTCTCAGCCTTGGCCCACAACGGCCGGGCTTTGAGGTAGCCACCTAACCCCGTGTGATGGTGATGCTCCTTCTTCGCAACATTTATCTTGTTTCTCGCTGACATATTGAAGCGACCCGACCTCAAACGGTCAAGTCTCTATGCTTCAGTGTCATCCCTGGATCGGTAATGCTAACACACACAGTACTCGAGGATTTATAACAGAGTAGCAATCACACACTTATTACATCGAATGTCTCCAAGGAGAACTTATTACAATAAATATTGCTTAAGGCCATCTAATACGATAACAGCGGAAGGCTTGGAAGACAAGTGAGTCCATCAACTCCCACGGCATAGCTGAGCTACACGGCAACGACCTAACGAACCTTACTCCTCGTCTGAAAAGTCTGCAACATAATACGTTGCAGCCCGAAAACGGGTCAGCACATGGAATATGCTAGCAAAGTAACACAGCAGAGCAAGAACAGAATAATGCTATCACTACATGCATATTTGGCTGGTGGAAAGCTCTATGGTTATAGTTTTTGCGAAAAGCCAAATTTTCCCTACAACAAAGGAATATATTTTATTTAACTATCATGGTAGTTGAAAAATCATTGTGAAGGTTCCTCCAACTCAATCCCAATTAAGGTAATTAACAACCTGACAATATTAATTTAGAGTGATGAGATACTTAAGATACTCCAAGTACTAGATACTTAAGATGTCCATAACCGGGGACACGGCTAACCATGATTAGTTTGTACACTCTGCAGAGGTTTGCACACTTTTCCCCACAAGACTCGATCTCCTTCGTTGTATTTCTCGCACTACATGGTGTTTGATAAACGGATGAGAGAGACACAGTATTTCAGAAACATTAACTCTCTACTCCGGGCAGACCATACCAAACCTACAACCCACTACCTGCTGATCCACCTCTTCAAGAGCTTCACGTAACTTACTCAACTATGCTAGATCCCATAATAGCTTGTGGCTGCACACAGAAGTTTCTAGCATGAATCATCTAAGTTCCCTTTGAGCCTGGGTGGCGGTCCATAGGAAGATCACCCGGGTACTCCGGGATTTCCAGAAATATAGGCAACACTTGGTACTCCAGGTGCCTCAATCCACCCAGATGTGTATTTAAGTTGCCACCTTAAGTTGAACCATTAATTAACAATCTCACATCTGTCATGGATTTCACTCACCCAAATCACGTCTACGAGCATAGCATAGCAATATAAGCAACGCGTATAAGTAACTCCCAAGGGTTTGAATGTAACAGGGCAATAGGTTCTACCTCATCAACTACTTCCCAACCCACATGTTAATGACATCCTAATCATGCAATGTTTGAGGATTGGAACTAATGCATAAAAACTGGGTGATAAAGGGTATGATCAAAGTGTTACTTGCCTTGCCAACGATCCGCGAAACCTAGAGACTCCAAATAACCCGCTTCGCACTCTGGGAATTCTATCGCAAGCAAACAATAGCATACATAAGCAATCAAGCAAAGAAACACGGGTAAATCTCAAATAAGAAGATCTAACCAGAAAGTTCAACTTAAGAACTCCTGTTTGCAAAAAGAATCAAATCAAACGGAGCAACGAAACTCAAACAGCGAAGAAAACAAGACCCGTTTACTAATCTGGACCTAGGTCAAATTTTACAGTAGCAAAAGCTTGTTCAAGTTGGTGAAGCGAAAAGAGGGTCTCGAGATGAAGATCTAGGCGCTTGAATCTCCTGATTCCGAAAACGAGTGAAAAGATAAACTAGAATGAAAATCGGATCAGAAATCACGATCAGGTGGAAAAATCTGATTAAAGAAAAACTGACGAACAGGCTAACGAACGAGCATTCGCTGTCTGTAACTAACGAGCGAAAACCGTTCATTAAAACGAACGTACGGACGAACATCCGGTAAAAAGAAAAACCAAGAAAAAAACCAGCGAACCGAAAAAAACGAACTAGGGTTTTTTAAAAAAACCAGATCGGTTTTCTTTTAAAAAAACTGGCGGCTACCTCGTTGGTCTGGCGAGACGCGGCGGCGACGGCAGGGCGAGGCGACGGTGGCGCGGCGAGGTGGCTGCGGCGGCACGGCGCGGCAAGGCGACGGCGGCGGTGCGGCACGGCGAGGCGGGCCCGGCAGTGAGCGACGGCGGCTGCTACGGTGGGTGGTGGTGGCGGTGGGGGGAGGAGGGCTGGTATTTAAGGAGGGGGTGCCTTGGGGAGGGGGCAAAGGGGCGGCGGGGCAGAGTCGGGGTGGCGTGGCGGTGTCGGTCTCCTGAGGGAGACGGCGTCGCGGGGAAGGTGTGCCGGCGGCGCGGCGCGGCAAGGCGACGGTGGCGGTGCAGCGCGGCGCGGCAGCAAGCGGCGGCGGCTGCTGCGGTGGGTGGTGGTGGCGATGGGGGGAGGAGGGCTGGTATTTAAGGACGGGGTGCCTTGGGGAGGGGGCAAAGGGGCGGCGGGGCAGAGTCGGGGCGGCGTGGCGGCGTCGGTCTCCTGAGGGAGACGGCATCGCAGGGAAGGTGGGCAGGCGGCTGGGGTTCGGCCCAGTTAGCCACTGCTCATTTTTTTTAATAATTCCGCCGAAACTAAAAAAAATCCTAGAAAATAAAATAAAATTCTAAAAATGCCAAAACAAATTTTCACCGTCTAAATAAAATATTTAGAACGGGATGAACATTTTCTTGGCCCTAAAATGCAATTTTGAAAACGTGCAATTTTTCTAATGCAAACAAAATTGCAATAAAATCCAAAAAAAACAAATATTTGATTTTAATATTTTTCCTCCAATATTTCAATTATTTTGGGGAAGTCATATTATCCCCTCTCATATATTTTAATATGAAATATTTTCGGAGAGAAAAATAATTAAAACCAAAAATCCTCGTTTCAAAATTTGATAAAATCAAATTTGAAAACCGGGGAAATCCCCAACTCTCTCCGAGGGTCCTTGAGTTGCTTAGGATTTCGAGGATCGCGAGACGAAATGCAATAAAATATGATATGCAAGAATGATCTATGTATGACATTCCAAATTAAAAATTTGGGATGTTACACATATGCTTACTCTTCTCCTATGTCTTGTGGGCCACAAATGTGTCCCAGTGATCTCTGATCTTCTCATACCGGCCGGTGAATTCTGGTGTCTCTTCTTTGTCGACAAACGTTGTTTTCAGCTCATTCTTGCACCTCCTAAATAGTTCTGCCATCTTCTTAAGAGCATGAGACTTGATCAATTGCTCTTTAACTGGCTTCTCCGGATCCTCCTCTGGCGGTAGGGTGAAATTTGCCTTCAGCGCAGTCCAAAGATCATCTCTCTGCATATTGTTTACATAAGAGACCTCAGGGTCTTCCTTCTTAGGCATAAACCATTGGTGGATGCTGATCGGGATCTTGTCCCTAACAAGAACCCTGCACTGAGCAACAAATACTTCCTTTGTCCGGATGGGTTCAATCGCTTGGCCATCGCGCGCGATTGCTGTGATCATGAACCTTTCATCCGGGCGCAACTTTTTCTTCGGGCCTTGTTTCTTTACCGAAGTTGTGCTCGATCCGGAGGGCTAGAAAAAATAAGAAAGATGAGAGTTAATATGTGTACATACCAAAACAATGAATATATATATATATACCTGGCCGGACTCTGTTCGGTCACCGGAGCCGTCATCACGGTCTCCTTCTCACACCGGCATTCGTTCACCGGAGCCATCATAATCATGTCTTTCCTCCTCCATTGTTCGATGACCGTAGCCTGCTTCTTCACCCTATCCTTCCAGACCATCATTGTCGTTAAGATACGACAAGACATCACCTCCGGCTAATATTATGTCCCCCAACACCTCTTCTGCTACCTCCTCTCGTCCATGCTCCATTGTTTATGCAAATATTACAACATGGCAATTATTATACAAACATGACACCAGGTGGATATATTAGTGGCAAACGTAGACCTAGCTACCTAATCACAATAAGGAATCATATTAGTGGCCTTGACGCTTCTCTAGGGTTTGGGGTGGCCTCGGCAACGCTTCAAGGGTTCAGGGTGGCCTCGACGACAATGCTCTTTTAACTTGGTAAATTTGGGGGGCATCGGCAACGCTTCAAGGGTTCATATGCAAAAGCCATGGATTTCTTCAATACTTTGACACTAGCTAGGCAACCTCTCAACCCCTCGCCCCCTCGACGACCCTCGAACCCTCGACCCCTCGACCCTCGAACCCTCAATCCTCGACCCTCACCCCCTCGGCCCCTCGACGACCCTCGAACCCTCGACCCCTCGACCCTCGAACCCTCGGTGACCCTCGACCCTCTACCCTAGCTAGTTCCCGACCCTCGCCCCCTCGAACCCTCGTCAACCCCCTCCCCCTCATGTCGAAGTTATCGGGGAGGGGGTATATCGACCCCCCCTCATGTTGAAGTTATCGGGGAGGGGGTATATTGACAACGACATACCCGATAAAATTAAGAAGATGAAGAAGAAAAAAAGAGGAGCAGAAGAAAGGAATAGAGGAGAAGATCGAAGAAAAAAAAGAGTAGAAGAAGAAAAAATAGAAAATATTCTATTTTTTCTTCTTCTCCTCTTATTTTTCTTCTTTTTTCTCTTCTTATTTATTTCTCCTCTTCTTCCTCTCCTCTTATTCTCCTTCTTACTCTTCTTATTTTCCTTTTTCCTCTCCTTTTTCTTCTTCTTCCTTCTTAATACCACTTAGCACTTTTGCAATGATAGGGGGGGGGGGGTGCTCCCGTGGTCTAAAATCGGTCTATGCACGATAGAAAATTCTGAAAAAATACATCTATGATCCCTCATACATACATACATACAAAAAATACATTTAAAAAAATACATATATGATCCCTCATACATACATACATACAAAAAACATCTGAAAACAGCATATAAGAACATATAAAAAAATACATATATTGTTGGGGATATAACTATTAGGTATGACCCGCCCAGGAGGGGCCGGGTCATCCCTATGATGATTCTTCACAATGAAGCCCAAGATCATATGGCGGTTCATAGATAGGATTGGTAGAGGGCCCAGACCCGAAGGCGGCTTAAGGCCCATGGATGTAAACCGCCATGTATGTAAACTTGTACTGTAAGGCATATAAGAAAGGTCACCAAGCCGGATACGTTGTATAAGCCGGCTAGGACTCTGTAGCCTGCAGGGTGTCAACCCGTGCATATAAGGGGACAACTAGCGGCGGCTTAGGACAAGAAACAACATATCGAGAGCCGGGTCAAGCATATTCGCTCCCTGCACATTGAAACCCTAGCAATACCACTTACAACTGGACTAGGATTTTACCTTCACTGTAAGTGGCCGAACCAGTATAAACTCCTCATGTCCTTTGTCCTGATTAACCCCTTTAAGCTAACCTCATCGCGATGGCTCCATGACTAAGTCCTCACCCTAGGACATCTGCCGTGACAATTATGGTTATCAAAGCATGTCTAGCTGATCCCTTTGCTCTCCCTCGTATTGATCAGATTATTGATGCTACAGCGGGTTGTGAGCGTTTGAGTTTTTTGGATGGTTATTCTAGTTATCATCAGATCAAGATGGCAGTTAAGGACCAGGAGAAGAAAACTTTCATAACTCCCTTTGGAGCCTTTTGCTATGTGTCTATGCCTTTTGGTCTCAAGAGTGCCCAGATGACTTATCAGAGATGTGTGCAAAATTGCCTTCATAACCAAATTGGGCGTAATGTTCATGCTTATGTGGATGATACTGTGGTGAAATAAAGAGAGAAAGAGACATTGATAGATGATTTGAAGGAAACCTTTGATAATCTCCGGGTTTACATGATGATGCTTAACCCGGCCAAGTGTGTTTTTGGTGTGCCGGTAGGCAAGCTCCTAGGTTTTTTGGTGTCTAACAAAGGAATTGAAGTTAATCCGGAGAAGATCAAGGCCATCACTTCTCTGGCTAAGCCGGCCTGTGTCAATGATGTGCAATGTCTGGCAGGTCGTATTGCGGCTTTAAGCTGGTTCATAAGCTGGTTAGGAGAGAAGGCCATCCCCTTGTATCAGATGATGAAAAAGACAGGTAATTTTATCTAGAGTGATGCCGCTAATGCAGCGTTTGAGGACTTAAAGAAACAGTTGGTTGAGCCGCCCGTGCTTGCTGCCCCTGTTGATAAGGAGCCTTTGTTCTTATATGTGGCTGCTAATAGCTGGGATGTCAGTGTAGCCATTGTGGTAGAAAGGAAGGAGGCAGGCACGGAATATTCGGTTCAAAGGCCGGTTTACTATATCACTGAGGTGCTTATTGAGTCCAAGCAGAGATATCCACACTGGCAGAAGCTTGTATATGGGGTGTTCTTGGCCAGCCGGAAGTTTAAACATTATTTTCTGGGTCATCCCATCACCGTGGTCAGCTCTGCTCCTTTGGGAGATATCATCCAAAATAGGGAAGCGACTGGGCGGGTTGCTAAGTGGGCTATTGAACTTGGACCTCACGGGTTAAAATATGTGCCTCGCATGGCTATAAAGTCTTAGGTGCTGGTGGATTTCATCAATGATTGGACAGAGCTGCAGATGACTGAGGAAAAGCCAGATAACATGTATTGGACTATTCACTTTGATGGGTCCAGGCAATTGGAGGGCTCGGGGGCTGTAGTTGTTCTTGCTTCCCCTTGAGGTGATAAATTCTGTTATGTTCTCCGTTTGATGTTTCCTTGTACTAATAATGCAGCTGAGTATGAGGCCTTGCTCCACAGTCTTCAGATGGCTAAGGGGATGAGTTTAAGCCGGGTTAGGTGCTTCGGCGACTCAGACTTGGTAGCTTAGCAAGTCTTTGGTACTTGGGATTCTAAGGATCCACTCATGGCGGCTTATTGGCGAGAGGTGGATGTTATTGCTGGTCACTTGAAGGGTTATCAAGTTGAGCACGTTGATTGGAGGAAAAATGAAGCGGCGGATGCTTTAAGCCAGTTGGGTTCTCAACATAAGCCGGTGCCGCCTAATGTTTTTCTTGATATTTTGCATAACCCGTCGGTCAATTTACCTACAGAGGAGGATTTGGCTATCCCTGACCCGGAGGCTCAGTTGGTGGCGGCTCTTCATGTAATTCCGGATTGGACAGTTCCTTATTTGGCTTATATGACACAGGGCGAGCTACCTGAGGATGAAACCTTAGCCAGACAGATAACCCGGTGGTCTAAGTCAATGAAAATTGTTATTGGAGAATTACATCATCACAGTGTGACATGAGCATTTCAACGTTGTGTTTCTCCAGAGGATTGCCGTGAGATCTTGCGTGAGATTCATGAAGGAGACTGTAGTCATCATGCCGGTTCAAAATCTCTCGTGGCTAAAGCTTTTCGTCATGGATTTTATTGGCTAATAGCTCATGCTGATGCGGAGGGCCTGGTCAGAAGATGTGATGGATGTCAGAAATTTTCACGATGAGGTCATGTGCCGACTGAGGAATTGAGGATGATTCCAATACATGGCCATTTGCAGTTTGGGGGCTTGATATGGTTGGACCTTTCAAAAGATCCAAGGATAAGAAGACCCACCTTTTGGTGGCGGTTGATAAGTTCACTAAGTGGGTAGAGGCAGAGCCAGTCAGTAAGTGTGATGCAGCAACGACGGTTCAATTCATGAAGAAGGTGATCTTCCATTTTGGCTTTCCACACAGCATCATAATAGACAATGTCACAAATCTCTCTAAAGGTGCTATGGAAGAATTTTGTCAACATGAGCACATCCAGCTTGATGTGTCGTCAGTGGCTCACCCCCAATCTAATGGTCAAGCGGAGAGAGCCAATCAAGAGATCTTGAAAGGCATCAAGCCCCGGCTTATGGTTCCCCTGCAGAGAGCGTCGGGTTGTTGGGTGGAGGAGTTACCTTCCGTGTTATGGAGCATCAATACCACCCCTAACAGATCTACGGGATACATGCCTTTCTTCATGGTTTACGGAGCAGAGGCGGTTCTCCCTAGTGACATCCGTCATGACTCGCCTCGGGTGGCGGCTTATGTTGAAGTTGACAATGAAAAAACACGTCAGGAAGCACTTGGCCTGTTGGATGAAGACCGTGACACCGCGGCGTCTCGTTCAGCGATTTATCAACAAGATCTATGCTGTTACCACAGCCGCCGGGTTAAAGCCAGAACTTTCCAAGAAGGCAATTTGGGGCTCTGGCTTATCCAGGATCAGACTGATATGCACAAGTTATCCCCAGCTTGGGAAGGACCCTTTGTGGTCAGTAAGAATCTGAACAATGGGTCATATTACCTTATCGATGTTCGAGACCACAAGGACTCACACACGTCGGAGGAAGAGACCCACCGGCCATGGAATATTGCTCATCTTCGGCCTTACTACACTTGAGCCACTGGCTCTTCCAATTTATATATTTTGACAATGTATATATTATGATCGATATAATAAAGTCGGCATCCCTGCTAAAGCAGGGTCTCTGTTGTTTTTCCTCTTTAAATAATGAGTTTTTGGTCACATGGGGGCTTCTGCTTTATACAGAAAAGTTATGATTACCCTTTGATATGGCTTATAAGCCACATAAAAAACTTGGGGGCTTGCTACCTAGGTTAAAGGGACCAAAGAGAGTCTGTTGCAAAAAGCACAACTCAAACATAGGTACCCCTTGAGCACAGCTCGAAATAGTGCTTGGGGGCTATTTTGTTCTAAAGAACAAAGAGTCTGTAACCTTGTGATAGGCTATAAAAGCTAGGCTTGGAAGCCAGGTGTATTCACCTAAAACCCCGGGTTATCCTGCCTTTTTAAGTAAGTCACTCCGCCCAAGTAATCCTGGAAAGACCCACCGAACATTTGACAAGTCAATCTTATGCAGACCCTGAACTTGTCAAAGTTAAAACAACGATAGGTTAATGTGAGGTCCATATTATAAGGTTTGTAAAACGGTTTAACTCAGTGGCCTAGCAGCCCATGAAAAGCCTCGTTTTGGGCCTGGCAGCCCATGAAAAGCCTTGCTTCTGGTTTGTTTTCAATAGATGCTTTCTGTTTTGAGGGTTATTTGATAAGACTTATAAAGCTTTATGGTAAATCATCGGTGTTCATTAACCCGGACTAGCCTTCAACTATAAGTCGACAGTATGAAATAAAGATAATATCCGGTGTCTATTAACCCGGTCCAGCTTTGTTCATAAGTCAGCAATCTCTGATAATTATGAGTGTCGAAAGTCTTGGTTTATCGTCCTTACCGCACTGGCTTGGTAAACCAACAAGTGTGACCAAAGATCACACGTATGACATATTTTTTAATCATATATGATTATTATTTAGTCCAGTCTTGGTTATAAATCATGATAAGATTATATTGGGGCCTTATAACCCGTCCAAAAGGTAAACCGCCAGGACACTTTTTCACCTGTTGTATGCAGGAACAAATTCAAAATTGATAATATCATCAAGCATATATGGCATATCTTCGCATAACGGATAAATAGTGTCATGAACAACACAATATGCATGATGGCATAGCAGAACAAGAAGTTTTAAAGCTAGCCTATTACAAGGTGGTTGGTGCCCAAAAAGATGATTGTTTTTAAGTATCGCAACGAGCAGATAATAAACCGGCCCCGGTTCATGAATCTTGGCCTGGCTGACTCGAAGATTGCGATTCATCCCTTGCCGGTTCGTCTTCCTCCTCCACTGTTTGGAAGTGGGGTTTGGACCAGTCAAAGACACGCAAGGCGAGAATTCAGCCTCATTGTCAATCAGATCAGACGGATCAATATCAGGGGTGAAAGTATGCTTATGAATGGGTGGAATTAAATCCATCACTTTATATGAAGGAGTCGGCATCTTCTGGTTATCTGCATCGTAACCCGACTGATATTTGGTGAGGTTGGTCTCTTCGGCAATGATTGTAGCATGAGGGCGAATCTCTTTGACGCAAGCAGCAAAGTCTTGTTGGTCAAAAGGGGTTCCATCTTACTTGAGACTAGGATACTCCCTGGTTACGTCTGCCGGGGTATAATTCCGGTACCCAGGCTTTTGCACGGCTCAAGGCTGTCACCGCTCCGGCTCTAGCACAAGATCGCTTGATTTCTTGGAACCTGGTGGGCAAGATGGACAACTTCTTCAAGACATCACTTAACATATTTGATCCTTGATTCGCTGGGGAGATAGTGGCAAGAGTCCGCTGAGCTCCAGTGTATAATTCCTCAACAAGCGTGTAAACCGCCTTGAGTTTGACCAATGTATCTCGGCTCCGATTGCTACTCCTGGGACCTACAAAGTTTACACAATTGGTTAAGTGGCGGCTTATATTATGATGAAAAATACTTACTTTGGTTAAATAACAAGGTGACTTATCAAAGATTGCAGAAACCATCTGAGACACACGGTTCTTTAAACCGGTGAGTTCAGTGGTAACCTCTTCCAGAGCTGCCTCGGCTTTTTCAGCGCGCTGAATCTGGACCGTCTTTTCCTTGGACCAAGCCTCTTTGTCTGCAGTAAAACTAGTCTTCAATTTTTTGGCTTCAGACACGCTAAACTAAAATTTTTATTCAGCCTTTTTGGTCTCAGTCTCTTGAGCCACCAGCCGGGTCTTGGCCTCATTCAATTGGGTTTCCAGTTCTGTGGTAGCAGCCTGCATACATCATATGTCCATTAAGTTTCATGGCGGATTACAATAATACAAGTCCCAAGTGCTTTGCAATCAACAACACTTGGCACTTGGGGGCTAATGTCTGTCAACGCAATTTTTCAAAGGAAATAACTCTTTCTAAAAAAAGTCCCAAGTGCTTTGCAAGCAATAACACTTGGCACTTGGGGGCTAATGCACATTGCTTGTTTTCTTTTTAAAGATGAGCCGTGTGTGCTGTTGGCAGTCCCAGCCGACTCATGGGGGAAATACAGTTAAGTTATGTTTCTTTTACACAATGATTATGAGGACCGGATCATTCATACTGATTAAACCGGCCCTTGGGGGCTACATATGCAAAATTATGCTATCATCACAATCCGGTTTAAAGTTTTTTAACCGGACTTGGAGGGAATCTAGAACAGAAGCTTATAAACATTTCAAGTCTACATATTATTCAAGTTTATCATAATCAAAAGACTTGGGGGCTGGCATGATATAGATATAAGCCGGATGACGTACCTCATACTTCTGGTGCATTTGCTTCACCATTTCAATCTCCAAGTCATGGCCGGAATGCACTTGACTGACATAGCCAGATAAAACTTCACTAATACTCAAGTGAGCAAAGTGGGAGACATCAAACCTCACTTTCTATCTTTCCATGACTTCTTGTTTGGCGGGGTGTCTTGCTAGTACAGTTGGATTTCTCGGTTCAACGAATCTGGTGCCAGTGATCAAAACATCATCACCATGAGTCTCTGGCAGGTTAGCTGAGCTTGATGGTTCAGTAATCGATGGATCAATAGTGGTTTCATCAACAAACGGCTCAGGTAAATCCGGTCGAGCGTTGACAGCAGGATCTTCCGGTTGTTTAGGGTGTTCTAGTACAAGGGCTGGCTGATCCGGTTCAGCAGCTTTCGGATCCTCGGCCGACTTTGTCACCTTTGCTTTTTTGGGCTTTGCTTGACCTCTAAAAAGAATTTGGATAAGTCAGTATAATGATAAAGGTATAAAGGTACAGAAGAAAGATATTTATTATTACCCAGGGGCAGTCTTGAAAGTCGGCAGTTGAGTTTGTGATGAGTCGCCAGAGGAGGAACGGGAAATCTCCTGCAAGGATGGAATCAAAATTGAGTGATTAATAAAAGTAACTCGTTGGTAAATACAAGGGTTAAGGTTAAAAAGAACCTCATTTTGGCGTTTTCGAGGAGTGTTCGGTAAGCCGGAGGATAAATCGTCATCTCCACCGGTCCGGGTCTGGCGGCGGCTCTTATGTTGCTATCATTTCAAAAGAAAATGAGGATCTAAATAAGCCAAGGGGCGTGGAAACCTCACTTTCCGGGTTACCCGCCGAAGTTTCTGCCGTGGCAAAGGTTCTGAGTCGGAGGAAATAATAGTTACCTCTTCTTCGACTGCCTGGCTGGCCCCCGTGTCATCGTCTCAATAGTCATTGTCAATAAGGTTGTTAAAAAACAGGCCAAGAGAGTCAAGGGCTACCTCCGACTCAGAGGTATCATCCAGCTTAAGCAATTCAGAGGCACTTGGTTACTTCTTAGACTTCCTAACGGTCTTTTTGGCAGCTCTCGCAGCAGCTTTAGCCTTTTTGGCAGCCTCATGGTCATATTTGGCCTTCCAGAAGTCAGATTTAGCCTGTAGAAGGATAACTTGTTGAAATTCATGCACTGTATAAACTGCTAAAGGAAAAAAGTCAAAAGATTTACCTCTGGCGCCGGATTAAGCTTGCAGAAAGGGTTCAAACCCACTTGGCTGCAGTCTTCATATTTGCTGTTTACAAGTGTGGTTGCCATCTCAATGATTCCCTCTTCAGTCAGGCGCAGAGAGCTATGACATAAGGGATCATCTATTCCTCTGGTATATGTACACATCAAGCCAGATCAGCGGCTTAAAGGAATGATTCGCCATGCGACGCATCAGCGGATTATGTCGACACTGGTTAAACCATTCCCTAGCAAGGCTTGAACTCTTCTGATTGTAGGGACAAGTTTTTTGCGTTCGGCGGGGGTAAGTTTATCAGGAAGTTGGTACTTTGCGTCAAGACGCTCTGCACGATAACCCGACATCGGATTTTCATCAGACGGCGAGGTATCTTTGCAATAGAACCATGTTTGATTCCAGTCCTTGGGATGGCTTGGCAGGAGTACTTGAGGGAAGATGGCATCTCGTCTATGTTGAATTGAAATCCCACCAAGTTCCAAGCTGGGACCATTGGTGTACTCATTCTGGTGGTTCAGGTAGAAGTATTCCCTGAAAAGCTCGACGCTAGGTTCTTCTTGAAGGTATACCTCACAAAAAAACTTGGAAGTTATAGATATTTGATATGGATGTGGGTCCAATATCTTGGGGATGGATTTTGAAGAAGTGCAGGACATCCCTAAAGAATTTTGAGCCAGGCGGCAAGAATCCCCGGTTCATATGATCAGTAAAGACAATAATTTCACCATCTTTTGGCTGAGGTTTCTCTTCGGCCGGGTCAGGAGCACGATAATGCATGACACTTTTTCTGGTAAGTATCCAATAGTGACAAAATCGTTCAAGGTGCTCTCGGTGACAATGGAAGGAACCCAGTTACAAGGTGTCATTGTCTTTGGCGGCATGGTGAAAGGAAAGGCTAAAAGGAAATAATTTGCTGGCTCAGATTAGTTGGTGGGATACAAGTTAATGTTGGGGAACGTAGTAATTTCAAAAAAATTCCTACGCACATGCAAGATCATGGTGATGCATAGCAACGAGAGGGAGGAGTATCATCCACGTACCCTCGTAGACCGTAAGCGGAAGCATTATGAGAACGCGGTTGATGTAGTCGAACGTCTTCACGATCCGACCGATCCAAGTACCGAACGCACGGCACCTCCGAGTTCAGCACACGTTCCGCTCGATGACGTCCCACGAACTCTGATCCAGCAGAGCTGCATGGGAGAGTTCCGTCGGCATGACGGCGTGTTGATGGTGATGATGTTGCTACCGACGCAGGGCTTCGCCTAAGCACCACTACGATATGATGGAGGTGGATTATGGTGGAGGGGGGCACCACACACGGCTAAGGGATCAATGATCAACTTGTGTCTAGAGGTGCCCCCTGCCCCCGTATATAAAGGAGCAAGGGGGAGGCCGGCCGACCCTCCATGGCGCACCAGGAGGAGGAGTCCTCCTCCTAGTAGGAGTAGGACTCCCCTCTTTCCTACTCCTACTAGGAGGGGGAAAGGAAGGGGGAGAGGGAGAAGGAAATGGTCCCCCCTTTCCTAGTCCAATTCGGACCAGAGGGGGAGGGGCTCGCGGCCTGCCCTAGGCCAGCCCTCTCTCTCTCCACTAAGGCACATAAGGCCCATTATTTCTCCCGGTGGGGTTCCGGTAACCTTACGACACTCTGGTTTTCTCCGAAATCACCCAGAACACTTCCGGAGTCCGAATATAGTTGTCCAATATATCGATCTTTATGTCTCAACCATTTCGAGACTCCTCGTCATGTCCGTGATCATATCTAGGACTCCTAACTACCTTCGGTACATTAAAACACAAAAACTCATAATACCAATCGTCACCGAACTTTAAGCGTGCAGACCCTATGGGTTCGAGAACTATGTAGACATGACCAAGACACGTCTCTGGTCAATAACCAATAGCGGAACCTGGATGTTCATATTGGCTCCCACATATTCTACAAAGATCTTTATCGGTCAAACCGCATGACAGCATACGTTGTTCCCTTTGTCATCGGCATGTTACTTGCCCGAGATTTGATCATCGGTATGTCAATACCTAGTTCAATCTCGTTATCAGCAAGTCTCTACTCGTTCTGTAAGGCATCATACCGCAACTAACACATTAATTACAATGCTTGCAAGGCTTATAGTGATGTGCATTATCGAGTGGGCCCAGAGATACCTCTCCGACAATCGGAGTGACAAATCCTAATCTTGATCTATGTCAACTCAACAAGTACCATCGGAGAAAGCTTTAGAGCACCTTTATAATCACCTACTTACGTTGTGACGTTTGGTAGCACACAAAGTGTTCCTCCGGTAATCGGGAGTTACATAATCTCATAGCCATAGGAACATGTATAAGTCATGAAGAAAGCAATAGCAGTAAACTAAAACGATCAAGTGCTAAGCGGACGAAATGGGTCAAGTCAATCACATCATTCTCCTAATGATGTGATCCCGTTTATCAAATGACAACTAATGTCTATGGTTAGGAAACATAACCATCTTTGATCAACGAGCTAGTCAAGTAGAGGCATACTACTGACACTCTGTTTGTCTATGTATTCACACATGTATCATGTTTCCGGTTAATACAATTCTAGCATGAATAATAAAAATTTATCATGATATAAGGAAATAAATAATAACTTTATTATTGCCTCTAGGACATATTTCCTTCAGTCTCCCACTTGCACTAGAGTCAATAATCTAGATTACATAGTAATGATTCTAACACCCATGGAGTCTTGGTGCTGATCATGTTTTTCTCATGAGAGAGGCTTAGTCAATGGGTCTGCAACATTTAGATCCGTATGTATCTTGCAAATCTCTATGTCTCCCACCTGGACTTGATTGCGGATGGAATTGAAGCGTCTCTTGATGTGCTTGGTTCCTTGTGCAATCTGGATTCCTTTGCCAAGGCAATTGCACCAGTATTGTCACAAAAGATTTTCATTGGACCTGATGCACTAGGTATGACACCTAGATCGGATATGAACTCCTTCATTTGCTGCTTCCGAAGCAGCAATGTACTCTGCTTCACACGTAGATCCTGCCATGACTCTTTGTTTAGAACTGCTCAACTGATAGCTCCACCATTCAATATAAACACGTATCCGGTTTGCGATTTAGAATCGTCCGGATCAGTGTTAAAGCTTGAATCAACATAACCATTTACGATGAGCTCTTTGTCACCTCCATAAACGAGAAACATATCCTTAGTCCTTTTCAGATATTCAGGATGTTCTTGACCGCTGTCCAGTGATCCACTCCTGGATTACTTTGGTACCTCCCTGCTAAACTAATAGCAAGGCACACATCAGGTCAGGTACATAGCATTGCATACATGATAGAGGCTATTGCTGAAGCATAGGGAACATCTTTCATTTTGTCTCTATCTTCTACAGTGGTCGGGCATTGAGTGTTACTCAACTTCACACCTTGTAACACATGTAAGAATCCTTTCTTTGCCTGATCCATTTTGAACTTCTTCAAAACTTTGTCAAGGTATGTGCTTTGTGAAAGTCCAATTAAGCGTCTTGATCTATCTCTATAGATCTTGATGCCCAATATGTAAGCAGCTTCACCGAGGTCTTTCATTGAAAAACTCTTATTCAAGTATCCTTTTATGCTATCCAGAAATTCTATATCATTTCCAATCAACAATATGTCATCCACATATAATATTAGAAATTCTACAGAGCTCCCACTCACTTTCTTGTAAATACAGGCTTCTCCAAAAGTCTGTATAAAACCATATGCTTTGATCACACTATCAAAACGTTTATTCCAACTCCGAGAGGCTTGCACTAGTCCATAAATGGATCACTAGATCTTGCACACTTTGTTAGCATCCTTTGGATCGATAAAACCTTCGGGTTGCATCATATACAACTCTCCTTCTAGAAATCCATTCAGGAATGCAGTCTTTACATCCATTTGCCAAATTTCATAATCATAAAATACGGCAATAGCTAACATGATTCGGACGGACTTAAGCATCGCTATGGGTGAGAAGGTCTCATCGTAGTCAACTCCTTGAACTTGTCGAAAACCTTTCGCAACAAGTCGAGTTTTGTAGACAGTAACATTACCATCAGCGTCTGTCTTCTTCTTGAAGATCCATTTATTCTCGATGGATTGCCAATCATCAGGCAAGTCAACCAAAGTCCATACTTTGTTCTCATACATGGATCCCATCTCAGATTTCATGGCCTCAAGCCATTTTGCGGAATCTGGGCTCATCATCGCTTCCTCATAGTTCGTAGGTTCGTCATGGTCTAGTAACATGACCTCCAGAACAGGATTACCGTACCACTTTGGTGCGGATCTTACTCTGGTTGACCTACGAGGTTCAGTAGTAACTTGATCTGATGTTTCATGATCATCATCATTAGCTTCCTCACTAATTGGTGTAGGTGTCACAGAAACTGGGTTTTGTGATGATCTACTTTCCAATAAGGGAGCAGGTACAGTTACCTCATCAAGTTCTACTTTTCTCCCACTCACTTTTTTCGAGAGAAACTCCTTCTCTAGAAAGGATCCATTCTTAGCAACAAAAGTCTTGCCTTCGGATCTATGATAGAAGGTGTACCCAACTGTCTCTTTTGGGTATCCTATGAAGACACATTTCTCCGATTTGGGTTCGAGCTTATCAGGCTGAAGCTTTTTCACATAAGCATCGCAGCCCCAAACTTTAAGAAACTACAACTTTGGTTTCTTGCCAAACCACAGTTCATGAGGAGTCGTCTCAACGGATTTAGATGGTGCCCTATTTAACGTGAATGCGGCCGTCTCTAAAGCATAACCCCAAAATGATAGCGGTAAATCAGTAAGAGACATCATAGATCGCACCATACCTAGTAAAGTACGATTACGACGTTCGGACACACCATTATGCTATGGTGTTCCGGGTGGCGTGAGTTGCGAAACTATTCCGCATTGTTTCAAATGAAGACCAAACTCGTAACTCAAATATTCTCCTCCACGATCAGATCGTAGAAACTTGATTTTCTTGTTACGATGATTTTCCCCTTCACTCTGAAATTCTTTGAACTTTTCAAATGTTTCAGACTTATGTTTCATCAAGTAGATATACCCATGTCTGCTCAAATCATCTGTGAAGGTGAGAAAATAACGATACCCGCCGCGAGCCTCAATATTCATCGGACCACATACATCAGTATGTATGATTTCCAACAAATCTGTTGCTCGCTCCATAGTTCCCGAGAACGACGTTTTAGTCATCTTGCCCATGAGGCACGGTTCGCAACTACCAAGTGATTCATAATCAAGTGATTCCAAAAGTCCATCAGAATGGAGTTTCTTCATGTGCTTTATACCAATATGACCTAAACGGCAGTGCCACAAATAAGTTGCACTATCATTATCAACTCTGCATCTTTTAGCTTCAATACTATGAATATGTGTATCTCCACTATCGAGATTCAAAAAGAATAGACCACTCTTTAAGGGTGCATGACCGTAAAAGATATTACTCATATAAATAGAACAACCATTATTCTTTGATTTAAATGAATAACCATCTCGTATCAAACAAGATCTAGATATAATGTTCATGCTTAATGCTGGCACCAAATACCAATTATTCAGGTCTAATACTAATCCCGAAGGTAGATGTAGAGGTAGCGTGCCGACTGCGATCACATCGACTTTTGAACCATTTCCCATGTGCATCGTCACCTCGTCCTTTGCCAATCTTCGCTTAATCCGTAGTCCCTGTTTCGAGTTGCAAATATTAGCAATAGAACCAGTATCAAATACCCAGGCACTACTACGAGAATTAGTAAGGTACACATCAATAACATGTATATCACATATACCTTTGTTCACCTTGCCATCCTTCTTATCCGCCAAATACTTGGGGCAGTTCCACTTCCAGTGACCAGTCTGTTTGCAGTAGAAGCACTCAGTCTCAAGCTTAGGTCCAGACTTGGGTTTCTTCTCTTGAGCAGCAACTTGTTTGCTATTCTTCTTGAAGTTCCCTTTCTTCTTCCCTTTACCCTTTTTCTTGAAACTGGTGGTCTTGTAAACCATCAACACTTGATGCTCCTTCTTGATTTCTACCTCCGCAGCCTTTAGCATTGCGAAGAGCTCGAGAATTGTTTTATTCATCCCTTGCATGTTATAGTTCATCACAAAGTTCTTATAGCTTGGTGGCAGTGATTGAAGAACTCTGACAATGACACTATCAACAGGAAGATTAACTCCCAGTTGAGTCAAGTGGTTACGGTACCCAGACATTCCGAGTATATGTTCACTGACAGAACTATTCTCCTCCATCTTGCAGCTCTAGAACTTATTGAAGACTTCATATCTCTTAATCCGGGCATTTGCTTGAAATATTAACTTCAACTCCTGGAACATCTCATATGCTCTATGACATTCAAAACGTGGTTGAAGTCCCCGTTCTAAGCCGTAAAGCATGGCACACTTAACTATCGAGTAGTCATCAGATTTGCTCTGCCAGACGTTCATAACATCTGGTGTTGCTCTTGCAGCAGGTTGATACGTCTCCATCGTATCTACTTTTCCAAACACTTTTGCCCTTGTTTTGGACTCTAAATTGCATGATTTGAATGGAACTAACCCGGACTGACGCTGTTTTCAGCAGAATTGCCATGGTGTTATTTTTGTGCAGAAATAAAAGTTCCCGGAATGACCTGAAAATCAACGGAGCATTATTTTGGAATATATGAGAAATACTGGAAGGAAGAACCACGTCAGGGGGGCCTCCACCTGTCCACGAGGGTGGGGGCGCGCCCTACCCCCTGGGCACGCCCCCATTTCCTCGTGGGCCCCCTGATGCTCCACCGACCTCAACCTGGACTCCATATATTCACTTTCGAGGAGAAAAAAATCAGGGAGAAGGATTCATCATGTTTTACGATACGGAGCCACCGCCAAGCCCTAAACTCTCTCGGGAGGGCTGATCTAGAGTCCGTTCGGGGCTCCGGAGAGGGGAATTATTCGACATCGTCATCATCAACCTTCCTCCATCACCAATTTCATGATGCTCACCGCCGTGCATGAGTAATTCCATCGTAGGCTTGCTGGACGGTGATGGGTTGGATGAGATTTATCATGTAATCGAGTTAGTTTTGTTAGGGTTTGATTCCTATTATCCACTATGTTCTGAGATTGATGTTGCTATGACTTTGCTATGCTTAATGCTTGTCACTAGGGCCCGAGTGCCATGATTTCAGATCTGAACCTATTATGTTTTCATCAATATATGAGAGTTCTTGATCCTATCTTGGAAGTCTATAGTCACCTATTATGTGTTATGATCCGTTAACCCCGAAGTGACAATAATCAGGGTACTTACCGGTGATGGCCGTAGGTTGAGGAGTTCATGTATTCACTATGTGTTAATGCTTTGGTCCAGTACTCTATTAAAAGGAGGCCTTAATATCCCTTAGTTTCCAATAGGACCCCGCTGCCACGGGAGGGTAGGACAAAAGATGTCATGCAAGTTCTTTTCCATAAGCATGCATGGCTATATTCGGAATACATGCCTACATTACATTGATGAATTGGAGCTAGTTCTGTGTCACCCTAGGTTATGAATGTTACATGATGAACTGCATCCGGCATAATTCTCCATCACCGATCCATTGCCTACGAGCTTTCCATATATTGTTCTTAGCTTATTTACTTTTCCGTTCTTATTGTTATCATCACTACAAAATAACAAAAATATTACTTTTGCTACCGTTACCTTTTACCACCGTTACCACTACTATCATATTACTTTGCTACTAAACACTTTGCTACAGATATTAAGTTTCCAGGTGTGGTTGAATTGACAACTCAGCTGCTAATACTTGAGAATATTCTTTGGCTCCCCTTGTGTTGAATCAATAAATTTGGGTTGAATACTCTACCCTCGAAAACTATTGCGATCCCCTATACTTGTGGGTTATCAAGACTATTTTCTGGCATCGTTGCCGGGGAGCATAGCTCTATTATTTGAGTCACTTGGGGTTTATATCTTCTTATCATTATGAAGAACTTGAAAGATCCAAGAACCAAGATTTATCCCTCAACTACGAGGGGAGGTAAGGAACTGCCATCTAGCTCTGCACTTGATTCACCTTCTGTTTTGAGTAAGCTTGTGACACCTAAACCTACTTCTGCTATTAATTCTGATATGTTTCATGTTATTGATGATGCCACTTCTGTTATGCATGATACTTATGATGAAACTACTTCTATACTTGATACTACTGTGCCACTTGGTGAATTTCTTGATGAACAACTTGCTAGGGCTAGAGAGAATGAAATTATTGAAACTGATAATATTAATGAAAGTGATGATGAAGATTCCCCCCTAGATATGAATTACCTATTGTGCCTGAGGGCTATGTTATGGGTGAAGAAACTGCTAGAGATTTTCTTGCTTGCAATGATAGGAGTGATCTTAAGAAATTATTATCTAAGCTGAAACAAAAAACTTTGAATGCTAGAATGAAATAGGATCCTGCTTATGCTACTTCACCTATCTTTGTTACTGATAAGGATTATGATTTCTCTGTTCATCCTGAGATAATTACTTTAGTTGAATCTGATCCTTTCTATGGTTATGAATCTGAAACTGTTGTGGCACATCTTACTAAATTAAATGATATAGCCACCCTGTTCACTAATGATGAGAAAACTGACTACTATTATATCCTTAAGATATTTCCGTTCTCATTAAAGGGTGATGCTAAGATATGGTTTAATTCTCTTGATCCTGGTTGTGTGTGTAGTCCCCAAGATATGATTTATTACTTCTCTGCTAAATATTTCCCTGCTCATAAGAAACAAGTTGCTTTAAGGGAAATATATAATTTTGTGCAAATTGAAGAAGAGAGTCTCCCACAATCTTGGGGGAGGCTTCTCCAATTACTTAATGCTTTTCCTGATCATCCTCTTAAGAAAAAAATACTTGATATCTTTTATAATGGACTAACCGATGCTTCCAGAGACCACCTGGATAGTTGTGCTGGTTGTGTTTTCAGAGAAAGAACACCAGATGAAGCTGAAATTCTATTGAATAATATGTTGACTAATGAAAATAATTGGACACTTCCTGATCCAATTCCTGAACCGACTCCTAAGCCAACTCCGAAGAAAAGGGGTATTCTATTTCTCAGTCCTGAAGATATGCAATAGGCAAAGAAATCTATGAAAGAAAAAGGTATTAAAGCTGAAGATGTTAAGAATTTACCTCCTATTGAAGAAATACATGGTCTTAATTTACTGCCTGTTGAAGAAATACATGGTCTTGATAACCCGACACAGGTAGTAAAGGTAAATTCTCTCTATAGATATGATATAGCTGAAATCCCATTTACTAAGTTTGCTAGCCAATGCTTAGATGAGTTTGATAACTTTATGGTTAAGCAAGAAAACTTTAATGCTTATTTTGGTAGAGAATTAAAACGCAATGCTGATATGCTTGAACACTTGGGTGATTATATGGCTAATATAAAAGGTGAACTTAAACTTATTAGTAAACATGCTTCTATAGTTACCACTCAAGTAGAACAAGTAATTAAAGCTCAGAATGATTTGCTCAATGAATTGAATAGTAAGAAAAATGATAATGATGTTAGAGTTATGACTAGAGGTGGTAAAATGACTCAGGAACCTTTGTATCTTGAGGGCCATCCTAAGAGAATTGAGCAGTATTCTCAGAGAAATAATATAGATGCACCTAGTCCATCTAAGAGGAAGAAAAAGAAAAATGATAGGACTTTGCATGCTTCTAGTGAACCTATTGATGACACACCTGAGAATCCTAATGACATTTCTATTTCTGATGCTGAAACCCAATCTGGCAATGAGCATGAACCTAGTGATAATGTTAATGATGATGTTCATGTCGATGCTCAACCTAGCAATAATAATGATGTAGAGATTGAACCCGCTGTTGATCTTGATAACCCACAATCAAAGAATGAACGTTATGATAAGAGAGACTTTGTTGCTAGGAAGCACGTTAAAGAAAGAGAACCATGGGTTCAGAAACCCATGCCTTTTCCTCCTAAACCATCCAATAAAAAGGATGATGAGGATTTTGAGCGCTTTACTGAAATGATTAGACCTATCTTTTTGCATATGCGATTAATTGATATGCTTAAAATGAATCCTTATGCTAAGTACATGAAATAAATTGTTACAAATAAAAGAAAGATACCGGAAGCTGAAATTCCACCAAGCTTGCTAATTATACTTTTAAGGGTGGAATACCTAAGAAACTACACTAATAGGAAAAGGCCTACTAATGGCGCACCGGTCTTGCCTACTAATGGCGCATCACCGTTGCGCCATTAGTAGCACGCCACTAGTAATTTTTACTAATGGCGCACCACTAGTGCGCCATTAGTATCTGGTATACTAATGGCGCACCAGCTAATGCGCCATTAGTATGTAACAGCATGCGCCATTAGTGTGCCTCCCGGGGGGCCATGCGTAAGCATGGCTTTGTCATACTAATGGCGCATTCTCTGTTGATGCACCATTAGTATCCTTTGGCATACTAATGGCGCACCTGGTGGTGATGCGCCATTAGTATGAACAATTGGTTTTTTTTCCTTTTCTGATTTTTGCGCGGGTTATAAAATATATTATTAGACAGAATATAGACAGCAACATCAGATTCATCGAATACAATAGAAGATTAGTCTCCGAATACAATTCATCATATTAGTCTCCGAATTCAAAAGACCGAACAAAGATAAAACATTACAAGTCTCAAGACCACGAGTATCGAGTTTATCTTCACATTACAAGTCGATATCGATCATCTAAACTACCATCACATAGAAGAGAGCTGTGGTCATCACGATGAGCATCATGGCGATCAAACTGGTCTTCATCCGGTTCCTCCAACGCTCCCTCCTCTCTCCCGCTAGATAGAGGGCGTATCTAGATTCGGCCTCCGCCCTAGTGGTGTACCCTTTGTAACTATTACCGCTGAAACGGTGAACCTGTCTCCGACACTCCTCCCAGTCGTCGTAGACTCGGGGAACCTTACCCTTGTACACGACATACGACGGCATCTTTATGCACAAGCCAAACAACAGACAATACATGAGCAATATGTAAGTATGCAACAAAAGGATCGGAAGAGAAAAGCAAGACATTAATAGCACGATTCATGGTCCTACTAATAAATAGCATCGATAACATCTAAGTTGAACGACTGTCCAAACCAAAGAAACATACGAATTCATTAAAGTATAATTACAACATGAGCCAATCAATGTTTCAGAACTACACATCACTACTTTCGACTCGACTCATCGGACAGGATACATCTAAGTTGAACGACTGTCCAAACCAAAGAAACATACGAATTCATTAAATTATAATTACAACATGAGCCAATCAATGTTTCAGAACTACACATCACTACTTTCGACTCGACTCATCGGACAGGAACGTGGATGAAGCCGCCGTCTGTCGTGATGGTCATGAAATCGCGGTCGTTGTCACCCTGCATTTGTAGCATTTCATCTATCTCACTGTTGGACGGTTGATATCTGAGGAAGAACTGCCCCGAGGTATGAAGGACATCTTGATGGATGATGTCCGCAAACTCCGACTGGATGCGAAAGAATTCTTGTCTGAGGTCCGCGTCCTGGACTGCCGACAAGCTCGTGGCCCAATCTTTGAGATTATCTGGTAGCAGAAGTTGATGATGGTCCCTTACGATCGCCCGCATGTGATGGAGGGCGTAGTAGGCATCCTTCTGACCGCCAGGCGGCTGCTTGACGCAGCAGAACTTTGTATTGTGTGAGAACATGTGCTTGCCGTACTTACGAACTGCCCTGGTGAAGGTGCCTCCAGATTTGGCGTAGGCGGGGAGAACATCATCAAGAACTTGCTTGACATTTGTGTAGTCTATCTTGGAGTTACAGTTCGGGTCTAAATATGTGGCCATGGAATATTTCGGGCTTAAGAGGATGAGTGTGCAATGTGTGTCACTGCACAGAACACGGAATGTTAGAAAAAAAAACGATCGAAATCTAAGAAATCATATGTTACGGGGCGGTTAAGGGATGACTTACTCTGGAAAGTAAGGCACAAGGAAGTTATCCTTATCTGGGTTTGCCAGAATGACGCCTTCGAGGTGTGAACTCGCAACTTGGCGGTCCCCAGCGCTGCTCAAGTGCTTGGCACGCATGTAGAAGGGGTCGACTATCATGATGTCCGGGGTCTTGTCTCTAATGATCCGCATCTCCATACTAAGCGAAAACAGCCGAACAAAGGTGTAATGCAGCGGATGAAGGTTAAACATGGCAAAGATGTCATCAAACCGCAGGACGATCGTACCCCCGATGTCGCCATCCACAAAGCCCTTGCCCTCTGGCACCTTGGCCACGAAAACCGGGTATGCCACATCCTTCTCTCTGAGACGCCGCTTCTCCAAAGAAAGAACACTGTCGTGCAGACTCCGCATAGCACCGGTTGCAACATTCAGCATATTTGGCGGTAGCATCACCCTCCCCGCCACATGCACCTTCCTCGAGATATCCTTAGGTGAAGGTGGCCCATCCTGAGCACGGATCGAACTCGGTGCCGGCTGGCTCGCACCGGCGCCCTTGTTAGTCTTTCGTTTCCGTCCCTTCTTCTTGATCTCCTGTAATGGGACCAAGTTCTGCTCACAGACTGCCTTCTTGAGCATGTTGGGGCTGATAATATTTCTCACCTCAGCTATCTAAGACTCGGTGAAGGCGGGAGCTGGAGGCGTGTCCTGAGAACTGAACGCCAGACGACGCCTATTGCAATTGGATTTCTCTACCGTACCAGCTAGATCGCGGTCGTCTTGGTTGGGTTCTTGAGAAAGAGGCCCGCAGAACTCGTCAGCGTACCCATGTTCGGCAAAGTACTTATCAACTTTGGTAAATGTACCGTCGTCATTGTCGTCGCCGTCCGGATCCTGTGCCATAGGGCTGTCCGGATCCTGTGCCATAGGGATGTCCGGCAGGTCCGGTAGCGTTGCGGCGTTCTTGCCATGGCTTGGCGCCGGCACGACTGGCGGTCTTGTCTGTGGGGTGGTGGCCCCCGCCCCCAAACGAATCTGGCTCTTCGGCCAAAGCAGGGGCCAGTTTACGCAGGTGCTGAGGGTCATCTCATCTTCTTCGTCGGCCCAGCGGGTCGAATCGGAGGTAACAGCTCGTCGCAGCCTGGCAGCACCCGAACCACTTCAACCCTATACGTCGTGGGTGGCATCGGATTACCGTGGAACATGGGGTTGCCCGGTTGAATGATTCTGCCCTTGGCGACATCGACCAACTTGGCGCCCACGAAATGCAGAAGAGTGCAAGGAACGTCGGCGGTGCCCTGCGAAAACATGTACAGGGCGTCAGGGATGCCCAGTCAAAGGCAAGGAGATAAAGTCATCGGCCGAGAGGCTTGGTTACCATGATGCCGTCGAGCTCGGCTAATGTTGAGGCACCGACAACAGCGGGCGTGCAACTGACCTAGGGGGCGCTTGCTGGCGAGGTGCCGGCCGGCGTACACCCGGGTGCATTAAGCTCCAATGCCTGTGCCGGCGCCGGAGACACGAATACCGCCTCCGCCGGAGACACCAATGGCGCCGCCGCTGGAGACACCAATGGCGCCGCCTGCGCGCTGTGCGAGTTGCTGGCCGTGAAGCTGGGAATCGGGGGAGGCCCCTGTTGGCCGCCTGCAATCCACGTCGTCAGCCCATGAATCAACGTAGGCACCATGGCGTTGAGCGTCGTTCCAAGTTGTTGTTGCACTTGCTCTTGGACAAGCTCCGGAATCCGCGCCACTTGTGCCTTGAGTTCTTCAACCTCGCGCGTCTGGCTTTTCGAGCTGGTCTTTTTCTCCTTCCGCACACCAGCGGTATAGTATGACCCCCATTTTGTGGACAAGCCTTTGCTGGCCACACGACCAGCTGATGTCGGCTTAGTGAGCTTATCCTTGTTTTTCATTACGTTCAACGCCCTATTTAAAGGGGTGTCGAAAGGGGAGCTCTTAGACGACCCCGCGCTACTGCTTTCAGTGTCCTGCGAAAGGAACGTGAACCATTTAGAAATATTGGGGATTAATTAGAGTGCAACCATATGGAGCTAATTACGCGGGGGTGTATTCCTTACCAGAACAAGCTCAAGCGCCCTGGTCTTCGGATCCGTGGTAAGCTCCTTTGTTATCGGGTCCTCCTTGTACCGGGCCCTGACATAGTTCCTGGTCTGCTTGTCACCGCTGTATTTCTCGAAGAGGGGTGGTAGGCCTTGCTCGGCATGCTCCGCGTCCTCCTTGTCCCATATAGGCTCCGCCACTCTGTAACCGCCGGGACCGAGTTTGTGTTCCCCTAAGATCAACTCCCGCATTTCTTTCCCCCACTGACTTGATTCGGAGGTTGCACTGCTCTCGCACTTGATCTTGAACTCCTTGTACTCATCTTCGCTCATCAAAGGATATTTCGCCTTGATCTTCTCATAACTATCACCTTTATCAATCATTCTCTTCACCGCGCTTTTCCAAGTAGACAGGGCCGTGCTCATCTTCGTGAGGGCGGTATGTTCACTTTATTCCCTGAGAGGCGTGTGTTTTCAAATTCGGCGGGGAACTTGTATCGTTCGTGCAGCTTCGTGAACAGGAGGTTGCGCAAATTCCCTCGGTCCTTATGCCTAAGGTTCTCGGTGTTGATTGAGACGGTGCTCCGGAGAATGCACCCGAGCTGAAGCGAGTACCCCTTGACTATATGTTTGGGCTCTGTTCGATTCCCGTCGGAGTCCACTTGAGTGAATTCCTCCTTGAGGGTGTGGAGCGCATTCGGGCGCCGGTCCTTCCTTTGCTTCTTCGGTTGGCTGCAATCTGTGTGTGCGCCGCCATCATCAGTGGTGGCATCCTCGGCGGCACCATCAGTGGTGTCATCCCCGACGCCACTAGGGGTTGTGTAACCAGGATCAGTTTCTTCCGCGGCGTCCTCATAGCGGTGAGGTTGTTCCTCCATCTCCTGGGACAGCTCCCAGAATTTCTTGCCGCCCGAACCACAGGCCTCATCGTTGTGGGCCATGTTTCGCTCTAAATAGGAAAAAAGTTTGGTCAAAAAGTTGGTTATTGTCAAGGAACAAGATCATGGTCTCATCATTTAGGGTTTGTCGACACCGAGGCACCCTAAAAGCCTAAACTTTCATCATTTAGGGTTTGTCGACGCCGAGGCACCCTAAAAGCCTAAGCGTACATCATTTAGGTTCTCATCAACACCGAGGCATCCGGGGCAGCCAAGTTAAGTTTTCATCATTTAGGGTTTATCGATGCCGAGGCACCCTAGGTTGGGCCTAATCACTTGGCACTAATCACTTGGCTCTATTGCCACCTATGGTTTAATGCAGCAAGAATAAAGGGGCAGTTGATCCTACTTAACTAAGTACTAAGATACCCCGGCGCATGCATTAGTAGCAAGTACCTCATATGTCCGATTTTTAGCAAAGTCATGCTAAAATTCACGGAAAATTTCAGCATGACCTTTGCTGAAAATAGGACATATGGAGTACCCAAATTTGCCGGAACGGAAGTTAATCAACATTCCGGCAAACTCAAGGGCCTCTCGGGGTACAACAACAGCATCACAAGTTGACAAAATTCTCAAGTAGTACATCAGCAACATCACAAGTAGTACCAATGAACATATAGTCCAACACATTCTGAATTTCGATAAATGACAGTAAGTTAACTCATGCTGACAACAACAAACTTATAACAACATAAATGAAATTGTAGTATATCCATATACAAAGCAGCAGGATCATCCACCCCATGACAGCAGTAGGAACCCAATCTAACAATCATCAGTGACAAAAAGGGCATGAATGTATAGATAGCACAGCCTGACACCAAGGGACCCACAACTAAGCTAGCTAAGAGCACCAAAGCATCAAGAACTGTTTGACTGTAAAAATAGTTGTTTCTACTGCCAAATTACCCAGTTTTCTCAAGCAGTCAATTACACCATGATGATACCAAATTCTTGTAGCAGTACAATGAGTTCATAGGATAAAAAAAAATCATCCACATTCACCAATCACCTTGTTACAGCAAGCAAAAAATTTCATTTTCATGGGCAACTAAGGACCAGGTGAACTATGGACTAACTTCAGTCACAGATGTTGGTGGCTACATAATCTCCTCAATCAAGAGCTGCTAGCTATAGGGTGCACCTAGTGACCCTGTTTCTTATAAATCTAAAATCTAATTAACCAACTTATGATGACAAACTGAAGCAAGCTATAATCTACTACAATTATCACAAGATAGCATAAGAACTCATCTAACAATGCTAGTTGCTAGTAACCAAAGAACCTAGCCAAGAACTTCTCTCCAAGATTTTTATCATAACCTCTACGGTTCAAACATCCCCTTGGCCTATTATGATTTTCAACCTCTTCTTTGCATATACTGGCATAAAATGGCTATGTGGTGTGCATATCCCAATTTGCCTTTTTCTTTTTCATCCATTTCACATCACAAATTTCAATCAAGCATGTATAAAAGGTAAACTGCCACACACTTCACATCAACATAACCAGGAAGTAATAGTAGTACATGTTTCACACACAAGCTGCTATGTATCAACATAACCAGGAAATAATGCATGTTGAGGACACACACAACATACGAATCTACACATATGTTTTCATGCTGGGATTTATCCATAAGAATTAGAAACATAGAAGCAGCATATGCAAGTAAGTTTGCTTCTTTACCTCTGGTTACAGGGAGGAGGGGAAGAGCAGAGACTCAAGGCGTGCTCCTGCTGCTCGAGGTGGATGGGGATGGCGGATGCGGGCAGAGGTGGAGCTCCTGCTGATCGAGGCGGACCCGGGGGCGGTGAGGCTCCTGCGTTGGTCGTTGGTGGTGGTCGACGAGGGGCAGCGCCGGTGGAGAGCAGCTGGGCGGCGGCCAGAGAAGACGGAAGAGGAGGCGGGCGTGGGTGGGAGCTCCCGTGGCGGTGGTTGAGGAGGGGCCGCGCCGGTGGCCGGCGGCGCCAGCAAACCCTAAATCGCGAGGAGCCTGCTCGAGGAGGAAGCGCGCGAGGATGGTGGCTGCCGGTGGAGTGGCTCCACGACGACGGTGGTGCTCCCTGTCAAACGGGTGCTCGACGGCGCTGCTCTGGAGTGGGGCGACGATGGTGGTGGCCGGGAGTAGTGGAGTGGTTGTTGGGGCGGCATAGGATGGTGGAGGGGCTACCGTGATGGGGATTGGGGATTTTAGTCGGGGGAGGGATAGCAATGGCGCACCACCTAGCGGTGCGCCATAAGTAACTATTTTTTGGATAGCAATGGCGCACCACATAGCGGTGCGCCATAAGTTACTATTTTTTTGGATAGCAATGGCGCACCACCTAGTGGTGCGCCATAAGTAACTATTTTTTATACATCAATGGCGCACCACCCAGCGGTGCGCCATTAGTAATTATTATTATTATTATTATTATTATTATTTGCATCGAATAAGTTTTTAGAAAATGAATATGAAACAGTAATAATTTTTTATAAAAATAGTAATATTTTTTTTAAAAATATCATCAAATTTGTTATTTGAAAATATTTATGAATATGAAAAAATATCATCAAATTTGTTATTTGAAAATATCATCAAATTTGTTTTTTTTGGATTTTTAGTTGCATTGATTTGTGAATTGGTAAAACATTTATGAATATGAAAAAATATCATCACATTTGAAAAAAAATTCATGAATTCAAAATGTGCCCATGAAATTTAAAAATATTCATGCATGAGTTCAAAAAATATTACTGTTTTGCAAAAAAGTAAAAAAATATAAATATATATACTAATGGCGCACCGCCTAATAGTGCGCCATTACTAGTTTAAACTAGTAATGGCGCACTGTGAAACGGTGCGCCATTAGTAGTTTTGCAAAAAAAGAATAAGAAAAAAATTACAGTAATGGCGCACTCTCTGCCAGGTGCGCCATTACTAGTTAGAACTAGTAATGGCGCATTGTCTACCTGATGCACCATTAGTATGTATGGAAAAATGGAAAAAAAATAATACTAGTGGCGCACCCTGTTTCTGGTGCACCATTAGTGTCTTCCACACTAATGGCGCATCACCAATAGGTGCGCCATTAGTATATAGTAGTGGCGCACTGCTTCCCTGGTGCGCCATTAGTATCAATCCTATCTATAGCCCTTTTCCTAGTAGTGCTAGGAGATCCTGGAGTACCAACTATACCATGCTCCATTAAAAGAAACTATGTTAAAACTGATTTATGTGATCTTGGAGCTGGTGTTAGTGTTATACCTCTCTCTTTATATCGTAGAATTGATTTGAATAAGTTGACACCTACTAAAATATCTTTGCAAATGTATGATAAATCAACTGCTATACCTGTCGGTATTTGTGAGGATGTGCCTGTTGTGGTTGCAAACATTACTATTTTAACGGACTTTGTTAGTCTTGATATTCCCGAGGACGATAGTATGTCTATTATTCTTGGAAGACCCTTTTTGAATACTGCAGGGGCTGTTATTGATTGCACAAAAGGCAATGTCACTTTTCATGTTAATGGTAATGAGCATACAGTACACTTTCCGAGGAAACAACCTCAAGTTCATAGTATAAACTCTATTGGAAAAAATCCATCAATTATTTTTGAAGGTTTTGAATTTCCTCTTCCTACTGTGATATTCTTATTGTTGGGGATGTGCATATCCCCGTTGAGGTAACCTAGTGTTATTCGAAAATTCTCCGGTTCCATGTTATTCGGAATGAGTTTGTTAACAAGACCTGATCAACCTTGTTAGTGGATTCCTTTTGATGAGCATGAGATGGATGAATTTAGAAAACACAACTCTGTGTACCCTCTTTTTACTTTCTGTTATATATATTAAATAAAGCAAAAATAGTAATTTCTGTCTGTTTTCTGAATTATCCATGCAATAAAAAATACCCGAAAATAAAAGTTCTCCAAATGCCCTGAAATTTAAATATGATTTTTCTGGAATATTTGAGAATATCTGGCACTGAGAACACAATAGGGGGAGCAAGCACCTGTCCACGAGGGTGGAGGGCGCGCCCTACCCCCCTGGGCGCGCCCCCTGCCTCGTGGGCCCACGGTGGCTCCTCTCCACTTATTCCAGCTACCACACACTCCTTCTTCCTCCCACAAACATCACTAACCTTCTCAAACTCGAGTCCAAGCTCATTTTTCTGCCATTTTCGATCTCCTTGCTCAAAGCACCTCTCACAAAACTGCTTTGGGGGATTGTTCCTTGGTATGTGACTCCTCCAATGGTCCAATTAGTTTTTGTTCTACTACTTTATTCATTGCATATTTTTTCTGCTTAGGTGACCCTATTCTTGAGCTTGCATGTCAAATTTATGTGGGCAAAAGTAGTTTTGATGCATGATATTGCCTCCAGGAACTTGTAGGAGTAGTTGCTATCAATTTTGTTGAGTTTGGTTCAATTTTATTTTGAAGTTACTAAAAATTTCAGAAATTTTTCACAGGAAGAAATATGTTTAGGAAAATGTACCAAGGTGGTCCTTCAAGGAAGCAAGGACCCAGGCTCGCAATGCGCGATGCCGATGAGGAACCACCAAGGCAAGCTTAGGTGCGGGCTTGTGAATGGCTGTGAGAGGACTTTATGGATCGAGCAGGAATCAAGGAAGAATTTAACGCGTATGTGCGTATTGCCGATCTTGAGAGCTTCGAGGAAGATAAGTGCCGCTAATACCACTATCTCACCGATTCCTTTGTGAGGAGGTTTGAATTTTCATCATCACGCAATTCTCAAACTGTCCTATTTGATCTTTATGAAAATTCTTATATCGTCGTGGGTTTGTCACGGCAGATGTCCTTGTGAAAGGACTTAGTCGTGGAGCCATCGCAAAGCGTTAGCTTAAAGGGGTTAAACCGGACAAGGGGACACGGGGAGTTTATACTAGTTCGGCCCCTTCGATGAAGGTAAAAGCCTACGTCTAGTTGTGTTTGGTATTGCTAGGGTTTTGAAGGCCAGGGAGCGAATCTGCTTGTCTGGCTCTCGAGTTGTTGTCTGTTGTCCTGAACCGCTGCCGGGTCATCCCCTTATATACATGGGTGGCACCCGTCGGTTTACAGAGTCCCGAGACCGACTCATAAACGTATCCGGTTCGGTCTCCACTCTTTCTATCTTATAATACAAGTTTCATACAAATGCCGGTTCACGGCTATGGGCCTTAAACCGGTTCTGGGCCCTGCACCTTTCCTCTTCTGTCTACATGGGCTTCAAGCATAATCAACTACGGATGATGTTAACCCGGCCTTTCCTGGCCGGTTTACGCCTAGTAGTAATATCCCCAACATTAGGCCCCAGATCGATTTGAACAGGTTCATGTCAATCCTTAGTAAAAACTTCGTCTTCAACATCTTCTCATATTTAGTAACCGCCGTGACGTCATTTTCTCAGATCGTGGTAAACCATCGTGACGTCATCTGTTTAAAAACTGTGTATGACACATCTTCATTAATGGGTCTCCGACAATTGAAGCGACAGCTCTGCCTCACTTCCAAATTTCTGTCCCCTCGATTTTCGCGCCTGACACTTATCCCTTGCCTTTATAAATAGGACCGAGGGGTCATTTTCACCTTTTCCCCCTCGTTCCTCTTCGCGTCGTCTTCCTTGCGCTGCTCAGCCTCTGGATATCCGCCGCCACCGTCGACCGTCACCTCTGCTCCGACCCTAGCCGCTGCATCACCCTGAACACACCAGAATACTGCGGCGCCTTTCCGCTTCCTCACCAGCTCCGGTAAGTTCTCTGCTTTTTTTGCCACATATCTGTTCTTGGGTCTCGACATTCTTCGCAGTTCTTCTGAAGTTCATCAGTGCTTCAGTGCTGTTCTTCCCTGTTCTGCCTTTAGTCTGTAGATGGACACTTCGTGCTTGACGTATCCCTTGCCGTGACTAATCTTCTGTTACCACCACATATCCTTATGCGCAAAAAAACTGATCTAGTCCTTCATAAACTGTTTCGGGTCCTACTTTTTTTAGGTCAGAAAAGTTTTTCCTTTCTGTCTTCGGTAGATCCAAAATTCCCATGTGATCCTGTGAAACTTGTTTTCCTTACTTAGCCCTTTTCGCCTTAGATCTGCATCCTCTGTAGGCGGTTTACCTTTGCAAAAACAATCTATCTCATACCATTAGTCCCCTAGTAAACCAGCAGACCTTCTTTATGTTGATTGTGATAATCCGGTTTAACGACACATGCATGGCCTTGATATGATCTTGCCATTCTCTATTGTATTCGTCTCCGGTTTACGCAATTTCACATACCTGTATAACTTCATTCCACTTCATCTTGTATACCACCGTGAATAATTTGCAAACCGGCATTTCTTTTCCAGCTTTTTGTTTGACAATGGCCAAACAGTTTGCCGCTTGCAATTGGGCTCGTTCCCGGGTCACCGAGGAACAGCTGAACGGGATGGTCAGCATTGGTACCTTACCTAAGAAAACTGAAATTCGATGGCGAGTTCCAGAAATAGAAAATCCTCCAACCCCAAGGCAGGGCGAGGTTGTGGTCTTCGTCGACCACATAGGCTGTGGTTTCAAACCGCCAGGGTCAAAGTTCTACCGAGATGTGCTTGCCAATTTCCAACTCCATCCTCAGGATATCGGACCCAACTCGGTGTCCAATCTATGCAACTTCCAGGTCTTCTGTGAAGTGTACCTGCAAGAAGAGCCCACTGCTGAGCTATTCCGGGACTTTTTTCATCTAAACCGGCGCACAGAGTTTGTAAATGGCCCCAACACTGAGCTTGGTGGTGTCTCAATTCAAAAGCGGAAGGAAGTTGAACTCCCTCATGCCAAACTGCACAGTCACCCGAAGGAATGGAACCAGACTTGGTTTTACTGCAGAGATACTTCTCCTGAAGATGAAAATCCCCTTCCAGGCTACTGTGATCACCGGCTTTCCAACACCCATCCTATGCTGCAACGCTTAAGTTCTGCAGAACAGGCCAAGTATGCCCCTCAACTCACCAAGCTCCGGGCTTTCATGGCCAACGATTTAACATGCATTGATTTCGTGCGCTGTTGGTTACCTTGGAGCGTCTTGCCGCTAAGCCGGCGCCCCGGTTTAAAGTGTGAGTACTCCGGTGATGTTGAAGACCCTCAATGCCATTGCAACATTCAGGTGACCGATGAAGAGGTCACTGAAAGTGTAAAGAAGATTTTGAATGTGTCGGAATTAGTCTGTAGTCAAACCGGCTTGAGCCCCTTCTATACTAAGAAAAAGCCGCCTGCTGTAAGCACTATACTTCCTTTTCATCTTTGATATCTTTAATTTGTTCAACTTGTAATCCTTCTTCTCTATATGTATGTATAGGGTGACGATCCCTTCTAGAAACAGAAATCTGTAGATAAAGCAGTGAAGCCAACCAGGGATAAAGCGGTCAAACCATCTCGTCCCAAAACCAAAGCCATCAAGCGGACCTCAAAGCGGAAACACAGCTGACCGGATCAACATGGAACTTGATGACGATGCCGATGCTCCAGAAGTTGAGGTAGAACTTGACTCACTTGGCTCCCTTTTCATGCACCTCATTAACAATGATCTTTATCATGAGGACACAGAAGGCAGCCAAGTTGATGATTTAGAGGTAATTACCCTTTCCTCCGGTTCAGACTCTATGCCAACACAAAAAACTCGTCAAGCAGTCTGCAAAGTAAGCTTTTCTCATCCTCTTGCTTACTTGGACCCAACATTTATTTTGAAGACACAGCAGCATGAAGCTCGCCGGACAACCCGACACAGTGGCCAATAGGTCACTTCGGCCGGTTTACCTGATACGCCGGTTCGGAAGCGCCGGTCTGAGGTCTCTTCCACTTCTGACCATTATTATCCCAAGGCAGGTTATTTCAAACAACCTCTTAATCCGTCCGATTCAAATTATCAAGTGACACCTCCCTCATTCTCTGGCGAGTCAATAGCAACCCAACTCCCTCCTTTAAAAACTGTGGCTGGGTAAGCTTTCAAACCCTCTCTTCCAATGTGTTACAAATCTTGAATAGGATGCTAAACCTCTTTTATTTTTGTTTGCAGAGCCAAAGCCAGACCCAGCAAGAAAGCTCGGGCCACTAATCCGTCAGAAAACCAGGCTGTTGTTGAAGAAGAGCAAATAGGTGAACCGGACCAAACTCGTGACCCGGAAGGCCCTCCTCCTGAAGCCACCTTTGCTGAACCGCCCCTTCCCGACCGGAATACTAATGAACCAGCAGAAGCTGATCCTGCCGTTCCTGATACTGAACCGGCAGCTCAAAACCGGGCTAGTCCAATGAAAGATACTGAGACTCCGTCATCACCCGCAAAAACAACTGAAGGCCAAGGAGATGATGTTGTTGTTACTGGTATAGGCCACAACTCTCCTGGCCATCCTGTAATTTTGGCCCAACATAGTGCCAAAGAAGAGCATGCTGCTAGGGAGAAGGGAAAATGGAGTACTGACTTATCAAGTTATGCCCATCTCAACGCTGAAGAGCTTCACTCCGGTTTCTTAAACCTTCTGTACTCAAACCGTGACTATGAAGCCGGTTTGGTGAATTTGATGAAGGAACGTTATGAGGTATTTTCATCTCCCTTTACTTCTTGACTCCAAAGTTGAAAAGCCAGCCCAAGTAGCCCCCAAGGGCCGTTTTATGATGTTAATCGTGAACCGGGTCTTTGTAATACTTTAAGTTTCTCCCACTGACCCTCAAAATGTTAGATCCTTAGTGAAAACCAAGGCCGATACTTTACCAATGTAATGATATATCTTTCCTCAGCGTAGCCCCCAAAGGCCGGTTTAGCTTTGCAAGGTAATCCAGGTTTTAATCAATTCGTCCATTTTTGAAAAGATATACATTAGCCCCCAAGTGTCAAGGATAATGCTTGCATTGTTCTGGAGACTTTGTAAAAGATGTAGTAAATCTGAGCAAACAGACATTAGCCCCCAAGTACAAAGTGCATAACTTGTTGTACGCTTTTTTCTTTAGAAAATATATATCCTGTTGTGTGACATTTCTTCATTGTTGTAGGCTGAAATAAGCAATAGAGATGCCCGGACTGCTGATTTGCAAGAGAATGTGAAGTCCCAACAAGCAGAAGCTGCAAAAACTAAAGAGGAGCTGACCAAGGCCCTGGCAGCGATGGAAAAGCTGAAAGAGTCTTTTAACAAAGATCGGGCTAACTGGGAAACCAAAAAATCCGGTTTAACCAAAAGAGCTGAAGAGGCTAAAGCGGCCCTGAAACCAGTTGTGGATGAACTAACTGGGTTGAAACGGCAAATCAATGCCATAACTTCTGCTATCTTTGGTAAGTATCTCCTTGTGCAGTTTATCCAATTCATTGAATCTTGTCATTGATCAGAACACTTGATTTTAAACTGTCACATGCACTCGTATTGCTCATCTGGGCATAGATATGAGGATGAAGCTTAGAGCGGCTTATACCCTTATTGAACAGCTGTACTCTGGGACCGAGCGTGCGATTTGTACTGTGGCTTACAATAAACCGGCGCCCTCACTGGTAAAGGAAACGCTTGAGAAGCTGGCCATGTTACCAGCCCGGATCACCGAACTGAAGAAGGCCGCTGCAAGAGCAGGCACATTAACCGCGCTAATCCGAGCCAAGGCATGGATTCCAGACCTTGAAGCGGAGAATATCATCAAAGGATATCCAGGTGTGAAAGAGGACGGTTCAGACTTCGACAATGATGACCTCCGAAGGCTGACAAAAGAAATGCGGCCAATAGCTAGCAAGCTGGCAGAGGACACAGACTTGTCTCATTTCCAACCAGCTTATGACGCTGAAGGGAAGAGACAGCCTGCCGAAATCCATGAAGTCGAAGAACTTGTACCTCCAATTCGTAAGCATACCTACGCTCCTGATATTAACCCTTCCAGCCTTATCCATGAAGAGACTGTGTTTCAAGCGTTAATTGGAATCGATTGGTCGACGGTTGATTTCCAACGTCTGGGGAGGGATGAAGAAGAAGTGATGGCACCAACTGACCCTCAACCGTCAAACCGTCCAGATGAAGCATCTTGAACCGGATGCCGGTTTGCCAGCCATTGTGTGCCAATGCTTAAAAAAAATTATTCAATGGGAGCCATTTGAAAGCTTCATGTAATAGGATAGCAAAAACTCCGTGATCTGTCATGCCATCGAGCATATTTTGTGGTACTTAGATAATGTGAAAACCTGTTCCACCGTTTGGCATCTATTTATGCTTAACCCATAATGAGCTGTGTTCCTGTAGACAAGAACATAAAAAGTGTCCTAGTGGTTTACCACTGGACGAGTCATGATGCCCAAGAATAGACAATACTTGGATGGATAACCAAAGTTTGTATATAAAAATAACTTGGGTAACATACCTCATTGGCTGACCAACTACTTGTATGGTAAAGGTGTAAACACCAATCCGGAGCAGGGATAACTCCGTCTTTAATTTGCCGGATTATGATAATAAACCGTACCGGTATATGATAAACACTGGATTTTCCTTATAACACTGGCGACTTATTAATCAAAACTAGACCGGGGTAGCGAACTCCGGTTTATAACTGATCATGTACTGACAACTTGTAGTTGAGAGGCAAGCCGGGTCAAGGACACCGGTTTATCAGAAGACATTATAACCCTTAATAAAGTCAGAAAACTTATCAAGTAAGTTTCAAAAAAGAAATATGCAAGGCTTTTTACGAGCTGCCAGGCTCCAAATCGAAGCTTTTCATGGGCTATCAGGCCTCTGAGTTAAACCATTTAACAAAGCTTTTTAAGATGGGCCTCCAATTAACCAATCGTCATTTTAACTTTGACAAGTTCAGAGTCTATAGAAGATTGACTTGTCAAACGTTCGGCGGGTCATACCAGGATTACCTGGACAGGAGTGGCTTACTTGATGAAGGCAGGTTAACCCGAGGTTTTAGGTGAATACACCAGGCTTCCAAGTCGTGGCTTGATAGCCAAGTACAAGGGTCCTTTCAAACTCTTTGTTGCTTTGCACAAAAAGCCCCCAAGTAACTTTGTGAGCTGTGCTCAGTGGGTGCCCATGTTTGAGTTTGTGCTTTGTGCAACACTCTCTTTGGCCCCACATAATTTCCTTTGTGGCTAAACGCCTATCAAGAGGTGTAGCTATGGTGTGATAACAACCAAGCCCCCTAGTGATTCTCTGTACATTTGTGCGGCTGCAGAGACCGGTTTAACTAAAAACTCCGCTTTGTCAGTAGAAACTCTTGTAAGCACACACATGATGTAAAAAGAACAAATACCCCGCTTTAATGGAGGCTCCAGTTTATTCTATAATATATACATCGTCAGAAATATGTACATATGAAGAGCCTTTGGCTCAAGTATAGTAAGGCCGAAGAAGAGCTATGTTCCATGGACGCTTGGTCTCCTCCTCCAATTTACGTGAGTCCTGGTGCTCTCAAACATCAATGAGGTAGTATGACCCATTGTGCAGATTCTTACTAACCACAAAAGGTCCTTCCCAAGGTGGGGATAACTTGTGCATATCAGTTTGATCCTGGATGAGCCGGAGCACCAAATCACCCTCTTGAAAGGTTCTGGTCTTAACCCGGCGGCTGTGATAACGTCGGAGATCTTGTTGATAAATTGCCGAACGTGCCGCTGCAAGATCACGCTCCTCATACAACAGGTCCAGAGAATCCTGATGAGCTATCTCGTTATCTGCTTCAACATAAGCCGCCACACGAGGCAAGTCGTGACGGATGTCACTAGGGAGAACCGCCTCCGCTCCATAAACCATGAAGAAAGGTGTGTAACCCGTCGATCTGTTAGGCGTGGTGTTGATGATCCATAACACAGAAGGCAATTCCTCCACCCAACAACCCAGTGTCCGCTTCAAAGGAACCATAAGCCGGGGTTTAATACCTCTCAAAATTTCTTGATTTGCCCTCTCTGCTTGACCATTAGATTGGGGGTGAGCCACCGATGCTATATCAAACCGGTTGTGCTCACGTTGGCAGAACTCCTCCATCCCTCCCTTTGACAGATTAGTACCATTATCAGTGATGATACTGTGTGGAAAGCTAAACCGGAATATCACCTTTTTGATGAATTGAACCGTCGTGGCTGGCCGCATCACACTTACTGACTGGCTCTGCTTCCACCCATTTGGTGAATTTATGAACTGCCACTAACAAGTGGGTCTTTTTGTCCTTGGATCGCTTGAAGGGTCCAACCTTATTGAGCCCCCAAGTCGCAAACGGCCAAGTTATTGGAATCATCCTCAGCTCCTGAGCCGGAATGTGAGCAAGGCGTGCGAATTTTTGACAACCGTCGCATCTCTTGACCAAATCCTCCGCATCAGCATGAGCTGTTAACCAGTAAAAACCATGGCGAAAAGCTTTAGCAACCAAAGACTTTGAACTGGCGTGGTGACCACAATCCCCTTCAAGGATTTCTCGCAAAATCTCACAACCCTCTTGAGGAGAAGCACAACGCTGAATTGCTCCTGAAATGCTGTAACAATGTAACTCCCCGTTGAGTATGGTCATGGACTTGGAACGTTGGATTATCCGTCGGGCCAAGGTTTCATCGTCCAGTAACTCGCCCTAGTTCATGTAAGCCAGATACGGGATTGTCCAATCCGGTATGACATGCAAAGCCGCCACCAATTGAGCCTCCGGATCAGGAATAGCCAACTCTTCCTCTGTTGGTACCTTGACTGGTGGATTATGCAATACGTCAAGAAGCCATTGGGTGGAACCGGTTTACGCTGAGAAACAAGGCGACTTAAAGCGTCCGCCGCTTCGTTCTTTCGCCGGTCTATATGGACCACCTGATAACCCTTGAAGTGACCAGCCATAGTGTCCACCTCTCGCCGATATGCAACCATGAGTGGGTCTTTAGAATCCCAAGTGCCAGACACCTGTTGAGCCACTAGATCTGAATCCCCAAAGCACTTGAACCGGCTTAAGTTCATTTCCTTAGCCATCCGCAGACCGTGGAGCAAAGCCTCATACTCAGCTGCATTGTTAGTACAAGGGAACATTAAACGGAGGACATAACAAAACTTGTCACCTCCTGGTGAAGTTAGTATGACTACAGCCCCCAAGCCCTCCAACTATCTGGATCCATCAAAGTGAATAGTCGAGTACGTATTATCTGCCTTCTCCTCTGGTGCCTGCAACTCCGTCCAATCGTTGATGAAGTCCACTAGTGCCTGGGATTTGATCGCTGTGCGCGGTATATATTTGAGCCCGTGAGGTCCAAGCTCAATAGCCTACTTAGCAATCCGGCCCGTTGCTTCTTTGTTCTGAATGATATCTCCCAGAGGGGCTGAACTGACCACTATGATGGGATGGCCCTGAAAATAGTGTTTAAGCTTCCAGCTTGCCATATACACTCCATACACCAGCTTCTGCCAATGCGGATACCTCTGCGTTGACTCAATGAGCACTTCACTAATATAATAAACCGGACTTTGAACCGGATATTCCTTGCCAGCTTCCTTGCGCTCCACCACAATAGCCACGCTAATAGCTCGGGCATTAGCAGCCACATATAGCAATAACGGCTCCTTATCGATCGGTGCTGCAAGCATAGGTGGTTCAGCTAACTGCCTCTTCAGATCCTCGAATGCATTATCAGCTGCCTCGCTCCAGACAAAATTATCTGTTTTCTTGAGCATCTGATATAAAGGGATAGCCTTCTCGCCAAGACGACTGATAAACTGGCTCAAGGCCGCAATCCAGCTGGCCAGGCGTTGAACTTCATTGATACACGCCGGTTTAGCCAAAGATGTAATTGCTGGAAAGTTTCCGGATTAGCCTCAATGCCTCTATTTGACACCAGAAAACCCAAGAGTTTGCCTGCCGGAACACCAAAGACACACTTCTCCGGATTGAGCATCATCTTGTAAACCTGGAGGTTGTCAAAGGTTTCTCTCAAGCATCTATCAATGTTTCCTCCTTTCTAGATTTTATCACAATATCATCCACATATGCATGAACATTGTGCCCAATCTGCTTATGAAGACAATTCTGAACACACGTTGATAAGTCGCCTGGGCACTCTTGAGCCCAAAGGGCATGGAGACATAGCAGAAGGCTCCAAAGGGAGTGATGAAAGCTATCTTCTCCTGGTCCTTAACTGCCATTTGATCTGATGATAACCAGAGTAAGCATCCAAGAAAACACAAACGGTCACAACCCGCCATAGAATCAATGATCTGATCAATACGACGGAGGGCAAAGGGGTCTGCAGGACAAGCCTTGTTCAAATCTGTGTAATCCACACACATATGCCAAGTGCCGTTTTTCTTAAGAACCAGCACCAGATTAGCCAACCACTTTGGGTGAAAGACTACCAATATAAACCCTGCGGCCAACAATCGAGCTACCTCCTCACCAATAGCCTTGCGCCTTTCTTCATTGAAGCGGCGAAGAAACTGCCAGACCGGTTTAAACTTAGGATCAATGTTAATTGTGTGCTCAGCGAGTTCCCTCGGTACACCTGGCATGTCAGAGGGTTTCCATGCAAAGATGTCCCGGTTCTCACGAATGAACTCGATGAGCGCGCTTTCCTATTTGGGATCCAGGTTAGCGCTGATGCTGAACTGCTTGGATGAATCGCTAGGAACAAAATCAATCATCTTAGTGTCTGTGGCCAATTTGAATTTCAACGCTGGATCATGTTCCGTAGTTGGCTTTTTCAAAGAGGTCATATCTGCCGGATCACCTTGCTCCTTATAGAACTTCAGCTCCTCCGTGGCACAAACCGACTCAGCATAAGCCGCATCACCTTCCTCACACTCCAAAGCGATCTTTCTACTCCCGTGTACTGTGATAGTCCCCTTATGACCTGGCATTTTAAGCTGCAGATAAACATAACACAACCTTGCCATGAACTTAGCGTAAGCCGGCCGCCCAAACAAAGTGTGGCACGGACTTTTGATTTTCACCACCTCAATAGTCAATGTTTCTGACCTTCAATCATAATCATCTCCAAAAGCCACCTCTAAGGCTATCTTTCCCACTGGATACGCAAACTTGCCAGGTACCACACCATGAAAAACAGTATTTGACAGTTTAAGATTCTTAACAGTCAACCCCATACGGCGGAATGTATCATAATATAGAATGTTCATACTACTTCCCCCATCCATGAGTACCTTAGTGAACTTGTATCCCCCAACTTGAGGGGCCACCACTAAGGCCAAGTGACCCGGATTATCAACCCGAGGTGGGTGATCGTCTCTACTACACAAAATGGGCTGCTCAGACCAGCGCAAATACTAAGGCACCGCTGGTTCAACAGAGTTTACTGCCCTCTTGTGAAGCTTCTGATAGCGCTTACACAAGCTAGTGGTGAAGACATGATATTGCCCACTATTTAGCTTCTTAGGATTGCTCTGATAACCTGACTGCTTCTACTGCTGGTTCCCCTGATGGTTGTAACCTCCCTGGTTGCCTTGGTGCCCTTGATTGATGTGTTCGGTTTGATTACCCTGAAATCCTGAACCGGAACTGCCACCTCCGTAACCCGGCCCGTGGAAACCACCTCCTGAACCGCCAGGCGGACCATTATCGTACTGGAACATATTGGAGTTCTTGAAATCTCGCATGATATAACAATCCTTCCAAAGATGCGACGTCGGCTTCTCCTTTGATCCATGCTTTGGACAGGTTTGATTTAACAGGCGCTCCAAATTGGGGCCTGAACCTCTGCCCCTCTGTTGCTGCTTGCCCTTACAGCGCTGGCCATTCTCCTGAGCATTGGTGTTAGTGACAAAGTCCAAGCTATTGTCTGCTTTGTGCTTACCACTGTTCCCATGGCCTGCCGGATTATGCTGCTGACCCTTCGTGTTGCCGTTCTTTTTCCCTATCCCCGGTTTGTCCTCCTCTGAGTCAGGGTCTTTGGTATTATCTGAATCGGCGTACTTAACCAAAGCGGCCATAAGCGTTGACATATCATTGCAGTGACGTTTGAGCCTTCCTAGCTTCTGTTTGACCGGCAAAAAACGGCAATTGCCCTCCAATGTTAGCACTGTGGTATCTACATTGATACGGTCTGATGAATGCAAAATTGCTGAGACCCGCTTGACCCAATGGGTCGTGGACTCCTCCTCCTCTTGGACACAAGCAGCTAGATCCACGATTGACATGTGCTGCTTACAAGTATCTTTGAAGTTCTGGATAAACCGGTGCTTCAATTCGGCCCATGATCCGACAGAGTTAACTGGTAAGCTTTCAACCAAGTACGAGTTGTTCCTTCCAACATCATGGTGAATTATTTAGCACATACTGCCTCATACACATCTAACATCTCCATTGCCATCTTGTAGCTTTCAACCCACGCCTCTGGCTGTAAATCGGCGGTATAATTTGGTACCTTATGAGGTCCCTTGAAGTCCTTGGGCAATCTCACATTACGCAAAGCGGGGGTGAGACACGGCACCCCTAAGGAACTGAATACCATACCTGGCTCTACTGAAGCGGTAGGGTGAACCGGAGTATGTTGGCAAGCTTCGTGCCGGGCTCCTAACTCGGCCTCTCGACGTGCGCAACCATGATCCACTACATCCTGTGCATTAGCACCTCCCCTTGCCGGGTTGTGTCCTCGCGGTGAATTACGGTGACGTGCACTGCTTGACATGGCCGATTCATCCTCAACGTGTCTGCTATAGCTCCGGCTTGGACGAGGAGTGGAATGAATCCTCTCACGACTGTGCGAATATGCCTGCTGCTGATTTGGTGCTGTTTGTAGGAGATCTCTGGCCCGACGTGCCTCAATCGCAACTGGTAATTCGCCGTCGGTTGGGAGGGTTGCCAAGCATGAAGCGGCGGCCACAATGTTGTCCAACGGGTTGGAGTAATGCCCGGGAGGCATTGGTACATACTGTGGCACAACGTTGTTCTGACGAGGCAGGTCCATCGTGCGTGGCTGAACTGGCGCTCCTGTTCCTGGTACCTCCGTCCGGTTTAATATTGGCTGGTTACTAGTTCCTGCCCCTAGCGTGTTGAAGAGATTTCGTGGCTCGTAACCCGACGGGAGATGCGATCGATACCTTCTTCTCATGACTTCTTCGGAAGCGTTCTGATCGAGCCTAATCCGGTAGGCCTGAGCTTCCAACTCAGCCCGCTCTATAGCCATCCTAGCGGTCTCTACCGCTAGGTCCGCTTTGGCCTGAGCTATCTGATCCTTCAACTTTGCAATCTCCGCGTTGTGCTGATCCCGGGATGCTGCATCCACTTCTGCGGTCATCAACGCTGCCAAAGCGTCGAACAAGTCAGACAGGACTTGAGCCGGAGGCGGCGCAGAGCTTCCTGCCCCTGCCGGTGTGGCTGTCATTGAACCGGAGAGTATTGCTGCGGCAGCTGACGAATGAGGCGCCGACTATGTACCGGCCATGAAGATAGCGGCCCAGTTTGGCAGATCAGGGGAGTCCAGAATACTGTTGCCCTCGAATCCTCCGCTAATAAGGCCATCCTGCAACTGATAGAGCGATTCGGTCTCTCCAGAAGACTCGTCGTCGGAGCAGACAACGGTTTCTCCATCGGACGCCGGTCCGTCCTCGTATTCTGCTCCATGGATGACGCCTACGAAAACATGCTTCGCCACGGGCTGAACCAGTGAAGGGCTTGCACGCTGAGCCGTCTCGATGATGTCGGTGCAGATGTCCGGCTCAGGGGCCGGTTCGCCAATCTTGCCAATGAAGACGTGAATCCCACCAAAGGGGACCCGGTACCCATATTCGATTGAATCGGCCTCGGGACCCCATCCTGCGTTGTCAATGTAGAGCTTGCCGCGACGACTCTTCATCATCCGGCCCACAACGTATCCCTTGAGTCCATCAAAGCCGCCCTTCAATAACTCAAAACCATCATGCGATAGCCCCACGGTGGGTGCCAACTGTCATGGGTCTGTCACGGCCGATGTCCTTGTGAAAGGACTTAGTCGTGGAGCCATCGCAACGGGCTAGCTTAAAGGGGTTAAACCGGACAAGGGGACACGGGGAATTTATACTAGTTCGGCCCCTTCGATGAAGGTAAAAGCCTACGTCTAGTTGTGTTTGGTATTGCTAGGGTTTCGAAGGCCAGGGAACAAATCTGCTTGTCTGGCTCTCGAGTTGTTGTCTGTTGTCCTGAACCACTGCCGGGTCGTCCCCTTATATACATGGGCGGCGCCCGTCGGTTTACAGAGTCCCGAGACCGGCTCATAAACGTGTATGGTTTGGTCTCCACTCTTTCTATCTTACAATACAAGTTTCATACAAATGCCGGTTCACCGCTATGGGCCTTAAACCAGTTCTGGGCCCTGGACCTTTCCTCTTCTGTCTACATGGGCTTCAAGCATAATCAACTACGGATGAAGTTAACCTGGCCTTTCCTGGCCGGTTTACGCCCAGTAGTAATATCCCCAACATATACTATGGACTTAAAGGATTTTAATACTGCTTGCAAACTTCCACGATGGGGTAGTCCTAATGAACCTCGCAAATCTGAATTAAGAGATTTTCTTGGTAATATAACTGTGGGGGAATCTAGAGACATAACACAAGCTACCATAGGGGGCATACATTTTCCTGCTATACATTATTTTGCTCTCTTCATAGGTAGGTGCATAAATGGTAAGGATGAAGCATGTCATATGCATGTCCCTGACCTCAATGTTCTGAGGAGTTCTGTATTAGGAGATAAACATTATAATTTGGGAGCCATTGTTGCACGTAGGTTGCATAATAATAGATTTAATGGAGATTTCTTTGGTGGAATTTATGCAACCCGTCTAGCTAATTTTCTTCATATACCCATATGTGGGTATGATATTGAGTTGCCACCAATTTATTTAGATTATGAGGCCATGGTTCGTCATTAGTTTGTTGAGAGGAACGATCAGTTCCTCCAGTACCGGCTAATCTTTGACAGACGACGCATGTATCACGTCGCTCTCCCTGCTCCTACTTTCTTTGACTCTCAAGCAAAAGGGGGATATGTTATAACCAGGGAGGAGGCGGTCGAGTATAAGAGGAGGACGGAGACGACCCATCTCCAAGCGATAGCTCATGAGGCAATAGCTGCTGCATCTCAGTACGACCCCAGCTACAACTTTGGATATCCGCCAGGGCAGCCGTGGCCATAGACCAACTTAGGCCAAAAGCCTAAGCTTGGGGGAGTACGTATTTCTCACCGACATTACATTCATGTTCACACACTCATTGCTAGTTGTCGGTGCTCATACTTTTTCATTGTATCATCCATGCTAGTTTATTTTCCTTTTACGCTTTCTGCTTGTGTGTTTAATAATCCTTAAGAAAAACAAAAAAAATACTTGTAACTTTTAGTTAGTTTACTTTCCATGCTTGTAGTAGTAACTAAAAAGAAAACCCAAAAAGATTTCTCGTTCTTCTTTTGCTTGTTGGGAGCTTTCCCGTGTAAATAGTTTTATTCCTTTTCTTGTTCTTTGGGGGTCGATAGGAGAAGACCATACTGAAAATGTTGAGTGGCTCTTATATGCATTATTGTTGATCTAACAAAGAGCCCATATTACCTTGTCTTCTCTCTTGAATTGAATGCTTGCAGATTCCAGCTTAGTCCAATGCACGTGCACTATTATTATTATTCACATCATTCGGTCGTGCAAGTGAAAGGCAATTATGACGATATATGATGAACTTATTGAGATGAGAATAGCTAGTATGAACTCGACCTCTCTTGTTTTTGTAAATATGATTAGTTCATCGTTCCTTATGCAGCCTATTATGAATAAACATGTTTGGAATGACAATTAGATATTATAGTTGCTTATGCCATGCTTAATTAGCTAGGAGCTTATAATGGTTTACCTTGCGTGCCAACATGCTATTAAAATGGTTGTGATGTGGTATGATAGGGTGGTATCCTCTTTTGAACGATTCGAGTGGCTTGACTTGGCACATGTTCACACATGTAGTTGAAACAAAATCAACATAGCCTCTATGATATTTATGTTGATGGTGCATTATATCCTACTCATGCTTGCATTCGGTGTTGATTAATTTTAATGCATGTTCATGACTGTTGTCGCTCTCTAGCTGGTCGCTTCCCAGTCTTTTGCTAGCCTTCACCTGTACTAAGCGGGAATACTGCTTGTGCATCCAATTCCATAAACCCCAAAGTTATTCCATATGAGTCTACCATACATACCTATATACGGTATTTACCTGCCGTTTCAAGTAAATTTGTATGTGCCAAACTCTAAACCTTCAAATAAACAATCTGTTTTGTATGCTCGGATAGCTCACGTACCAACTAGGGTTGTCCGTATCTTCCATGTTAGGCAGATTATTCTCAAGAAGAGTGGAGTCCGCTCCTCACTCACGAGAAAATGGCTGGTCACCGGGATGCCCAGTCCCATGCTTTATGCAAATCAAATCAAAATAACTGCAAACAAAACTCCCCCGGGACTCTTGTTAGTTGGAGGCACTCGTTGTTTCGAGCAAGCCATGGATTGATGCTTGTTGGTGGAGGGGGGGGGTATAAACTTTACCATTCTGTTTGGGAACCGCCTATAATGTATGTAGCATGGAAGATACACTACTAGAAAAAGGGCTGCTAGTGGCGCACCTGTTTTCGCTACTAATGGCGCACTACAGGTGCGCCACTAGCACCACACCATTAGATTTTTTTTCTAATGGCGCACCTGTGGTGCGCCATTAGTATCTGGTATACTAATGGCGCACCACATAGAAGTGCACCATTAGTAACAATTTATTTTCAATTTTTTTCAGAATTTTTTTAAATTTTTTTTCAATTTTTTTTCTTAATCTCAGGTCACTATGGCTTAATCTTGGGTCAATATGCTTAATCACAGGTCAAATCGCACTCCGTGGTCAAACTTCCCAAAAGGTCACGCATCCTCACACTACTCCAGCCCAAGCGCACTTAACTTCAGAGTTCTATCCAACCCCAGCAACAGCTCACTTCACAGGCACTTGTTGATATATCTAGCATATCAATCCTATTATACCTTGTTGATGTCTAGGACTTTGTTCATGTTCATGACTATGATGAAATTTCGAAAGATATTTCAAACTTCCCGGTCATATAACGTATCATTTTTTGAAAAGAAATTCAAAACCATTATTTTTCTGTTACTAGTGGCGCACCACATCCACGGTGCGCCACTAGTAAGTTTGAAATTTTTTGAATTTTTTTTGCCTCTAGATCTTGAAAGCCCCGTAACTTTTTTCTGTTAGGGTTTTGGGGATTTTGAAAATGTTTAACGATGTTCCCCCGTTAAATTCGGATGTAACTTTTCGAGTAGATGATTTTTCATATAAAAAACTTTTTAATCCGATTTCGTATGCAAAAGTTATGCCCATTTTACAAATTTCCAGAGAGATTTTGCAAATAAAGTCGAAATTCAGATTTGTAAATTTTCCCAACAACTAGACCACATATCACATGGTAAACTTATTTTCTTTTATTTTTTTGACATTTGTATCATTTTCTTTTATTTTTTTTAAACTAAAAAGGCGGTCCACCGGGGGGGTGCATTCGGTGGAATATTTGGGCCAAGTTAGTAATGGCACACCGTGGGAGTGGTGCGCCATTACTAGTTGAACTAGTAATGGCGCAACTAGTAATGGCGCACCACTCCCACGGTGCGCCATTACTAGTTTTAAAAAAAATAAAAAAAATTGAAAAAAATTTACTAGTGGCGCACCGTGGATGTGGTGCGCCATTACTAGTTAAAACTACTAATGGCGTACTATTCCCTGGTGCGCCATTACTAGTTTTAAAAAAAATAAAAAAATTTGCAAATAAAAATTGAATTTTTTTTACTAATGGCGCACCGTGGATGTGCTGCGCCATTACTAGTTTAACTAGTAATGGCACACTATCCCCTGGTGCGCCATTAGTTGTTTTGAAAAAAAAATTAAAAAAATTTGTTACTAATGGCGCACCAGGGATGTGGTTGTCAAGAAGAAGGATGGAACGGATTGGATGGTTGTAGATTACCGACCTGTCAACTTGGTCACTATCAAGAACAAGTATCCGCTTCCCAGGATCAACGATCTGTATGATCAGCTTGCTGGATCCTCAGTCTTTTCCAAGATGGATTTGAGGTTAGGCTACCATCAAATAAAAATCAGAAATGAGGACATTCCCAAAACGGCCTTTGTTACTCGTTATGGCCAATACGAGTACACCGTTATGTCCTTCGGTTTAACCAATGCCCAGCCACCTTCTCTCGGTTAATGAACTCGGTCTTCATGGAGTATTTGAATAAATTCGTCGTAGTTTACCTCGATGACATACTCATCTACTCCAAGAATGAAGAGGAACATGCCGAACATCTAAGGCTGGTATTGATGATACTTCGAGAGCATCGCCTTTATGCCAAATTCTCCAAGTGTGAATTTTGGTTGCCAGAAGTGACCTATCTAGGCCATGTAATCTCTGGTAAGGGTATTGCTGTCAATCCCGAGCGAGTTCAAGCCTTCCTTGATTGGACTCCACCTGAGACGGTCAAGCAAGTTCGGAGCTTCCTTGGCTTAGAGAGCTATTGCCACCGCTTCGTCGAGAATTTCTCCAAGGTTGCTAAACCTCTAACTGAACTCCTCAAGAAAGATAAAAAGTTTGAGTGGACCCCACAGTGCGAGTTCAGCTTTCAGGAACTGAAAAGACGCTTGACATCTGCTCCCGTACTGGTACCACCAGATTTCTCCAAGGACTTTATTATCTATTGCGACGCCTCGTGACAAGGACTAGGTTGCATACTCATGCAGGATCGTCAGGTAATTGCCTATGCTTCACGGCAACTACATCCACATGAGGAAAACTATCCCACACATGATCTAGAGCTTGCAGCTGTAGTCCATGCACTCAAAACTTGGCGACATTACCTCCTCGGTAATCATTGCGAGATCTTCACCGATCACCAAAGTTTGAAATATATCTTCACCCAACCGGATTAGAATCTCAGGCAACGACGTTGGGTCGAGTTGATCTCGGATTACGACTTAGGAATAACTTACACCCCGGGCAAAGCCAATGTCATGGCTGATGCGCTAAGTCGTAAATCTTATTGTAACAATCTGATGTTACACCAAAGTCAACCACTTCTCCACGAGGAATTTCATAAGCTCAATCTTCACATTGTTCCTCGAGGATTCCTATCCACCATGGTGGCGAAACCTACCCTTACAGATCAGATCATCAAGGCATAGAAGGTAGATCCGGGAATCTCCCGTATTAAGAGAAGCATTAAGAAAGGAGTCACGAATTGTTTCTCCATTAATGATCAAGGTGTCGTATACTTTGGAAACCTCTTAGTGGTTCCCAAGGCACGAAACCTGAGGCGGCTGATCCTTAAGGAAGCTCATGAATCCCCTCTCACCATTCATCTCGGTAGTACTAAAATGTATCAAGACCTACGCCAGAGGTTTTGGTGGACTAGGATGAAGAGAGAAATCGCTCAATACATTGCTAATTGCGACGTTTGTCGTCATGTTAAAGCAGAGCATCAACGGCCTGCTGGCACCCTTCAACCTTTGGCTATTCCTGAGTGGATATGGGATAAAATCATTATGGATTTCATCACTGGGTTTCCCAGGACCTAGAGAGGGACTAATGCTATCTTCGTAGTGATCGACCGTCTTTCCAAAGTAGCCCATTTCCTACCTGTTCGTGAGAGTATCACCGCTAGCCAGCTAGCTGACTTATACATCTCCCGAATAGTGTCTCTTCATGGTGTCCCATTGGAAATTAACTCAGACCGTGGGAGTCTCTTCACCTCTCGATTTTGGGAAAGTTTCCAAGATGCTATGGGAACTCGTCTCTCTTTTAGCACCGCCTTCCATCCTCAATCAAGTGGTCAAGTAGAGCGAGTCAATCAAATTCTGGAAGATATGCTCTGAGCTTCTGTCATCTCATTCGGAATGGGTTGGAAGAAATTCCTTCCATTCGCGGAGTTTGCTTATAACAATAGTTATCAAGCTAGTTTGGGAAAAGCTCCTTTCAAAGTTCTCTATGGACGAAAATGTCGAACGCCTCTTAACTGGTCAGAAACCGGGGAAAGACAACTCTTTGGCCCGGATATGATTCAGGAAGCAGAAGAGCAGGTTCGCGTTATTCGTGAGAAATTGAAAACAGCCCAATCTCGTCAAAAGAGCCAATATGATCGTAAACATAAGCTCATGACTTATGAAGTCGGCGAGAAGGCTTACCTTCGGGTTACTCCGTTAAAGGGAACCCATCGTTTCGGTATCAAAGGCAAATTGGCTCCTCGTTACATCGGACCCTTTTGCATTCTTGCCAAACAAGGAGAAGTTGCCTACCAATTGGAACTACCTTCGCATATTTCCAGAGTTCACGATGTCTTCCATGTTTCTCAACTCAGGCGTTCCTTCGTGGATCCTATCCGTGGAGTGGACCACGAAACGCTTGATCTACAAGATAACCTCTCGTATCGGGAATATCCTGTTCGTATCCTTGATCAAGCCGAGCGTACCACTCGACGTCATAATATCAAGTTTCTCAAGGTTCAATGGTCACACCATTCCGAGAAAGAGGCCACTTGGGAAAGGGAGGATCGTCTTCGACTCGAGTACCCCACCTTCTTCCCGGAGGATCCTAAATCTCGGGACGAGATTCTTTTGTGTGGGGGTGAGTTGTCACACCCTAGCTAGTTCAAGCATTAGAGTGTGCATCATGTTTAATTTTCTCTTAAATTTGAAATGGGGATGACAGAACCCCCAGCACCCCCCCTGGAACAACTAGGGTTTACTAAAAACTTTTTCAATGAACCTGAAATGCCCATCTAAAAAGCCCACCCTTTTTGTTTTGGGCTAAAACCTTTGACAAAAATGGTGCACATTTTTCTAGGACATTTCAAGGTGATTGGATTAATCCTTTTAGTATTTGCATTTGGGCATTTAAATGCTATAAAATATTTTAAATGCTCAAATAATCATAAACTAAAATGTTTGCTGTTGGATATATCCTAAGCAGTAGCCATGAATAATTTTATGATTTATGGAAATGCCCTGGCATTTTTAATAAAGCCCTGAAGTTACAGAAATAATAGAATAAATAAAAAACAGAAAAGGAGAGAGAGAACAGAAACTTACCTGGCGGAGCCCACCAGCCCACCGGCTCGGCCCAGTCCACTGGCTCTTGCCAGTCGTCCTCCTCCTCTCGCTAGGAGGACGAGAAGCGCGTGGCCGGCGCCCGCGGCCACACGCTGGCCACCTCCTGCTTCCGCCAACGCCCTGGATGGGTCCACGAGTGCCCCCCACGTCCCCCTCTCTTCTCCCCACTCTCCCCGTGGCCCTCTCCCCCTCTCTGGCTCTCTCCCCATTTCCCTGCCGAGCGCAGCCGTCGCCGCCGACAAGCTCCACCACAGCCACCGCCGTCCATTCGTTGCCTCGACGTGCCAAGAAGCTCCGCCGTTGTCCACTACTTCACCTCGACCCATCCCCGAGTGCTCGCTCGCCCCGGAGACGCTGCACCGAGCTCGTCTAAAACCTTGGTCGCCGGAGATCCCCCTCGCTGTCCCGCTCGCTCCGGCCCTTCCCCGAGCTCGCCGTTCGCTCCCCTGCAACCGTCGTGAGCTCCGCCACCGTTGCCCCCTCTTCCCGCGCTCGTCTGCGTCCTCTAACCACCACGGCCATCGAAGTCGAAGCTCGCCGCCGCCACCGCACGTCGCCGTCGTGGCCACACCCACGTTGGGTCGCAACCGAGCATGCCTTCGTCTTCCACGCACTCGCAGGAGCCCGTAGCACCCCCGCACGCCCCTCGCCGTGCCTGCTAGCGACTAGTTCAACCTCGCCCGAACTCCGGCCGCCGCGGACGTGCTCGCTGCCGTCGTTTCCGGCCACCCCAGCTCCGGCTACTGCCACCACTCGACGCGGCTCACTCCACTACTGGAATCAGCTACTTTGCCATCTTCCAGCTCTTTGCAGTTAGCTAGCGGACGGCAAAGAAGCTCTTTGCCATCAACTACCTGAAAGCAGACGGCAAAGAACAGGCTGATGGCAAAGAAAGCCTTTGCCATCAGCCTGTTCTTTGCCGTCTGCTAGCTGACGGCAAAGAATCTTTGCCGTCCGCTAGCAGACGGCAAAGAGGGAGGGGCCCCACTGAGGAGCTGGTTAAAAAATACTTAACGGCTCCCCTCTTTGCCATCCGCTAGCGGACGGCAAAGCGCACATTAGCGGACGGCAAAGATTAAACATATCTAACGGCCGGCGCGCCCCACCCCCCTCTCTCTGTTTCCCTCCCACACACGCGCGCCGCCACCCCCACCACTCGCCGCCGGCCGGTCGCACCACCGCCCCGCCGCCCCACTGTCCCCCCGCCCCGTCGCCCCACCGCCCCGTCGCCCCCCCGCCGCCCGGCCCCCGCCCCGTCTCCGGCGCCGCCGCGCCCAGGCCCCCCGGCGACCCGGCCCCCCCGCGCCCCACCGCCCTGGGACCGGCGCCGCCCGCCCCGACCACCGGCCCAGGTGAGCTCTACCTCTCCTTTTTTTTTTTCTGTTTTTTTAGTTTTAGGTTTATGTTTAGTTTAGATTTAGTTTTAGTTTTAGGTTTAGTTTTAGTTTTAGGTTTAGTTTTAGTTTAGTTTTAGGTTTAGATTTAGTTTTTTCCTTTTTTTCTTCTGTTTTTTTAGTTCTAGGTTTATGTTTAGATTAGATTTAGGTTTAGTTTTAGGTTAAGTTCAGTTTTAGGAAAGAAAAAGAAGAATAAGAAAAAAATAGGAGAGGAGGAGAAGAAGAAGAGGAAAAAGGAAAGGAAGAAGAGGAGGAGGAGGAGGAGAAGAAAAAAGAAGAAGAGGAAGAAGAAGAAGAAGAAAATAGGAGAGGAGGAGAAGAAGAAGAGGAAAAAGGAAAGGAAGAAGAAGAAGAGGAGGAGGAGAAGAAAAAAGAAGAAGAAGAAGAAAACAAGAGAGGAGGAGAAGAAGAAGAGGAAAAAGGAAAGGAGGAAGAAGAAGAAGAAGAAGAAGAAGGGAAAAAAGGAAGAAAAGGAAGAAGAGGAAGAAGAGGAAGAAGAAGAAAAGGAAAAAAGACCCCGACCCGGCACCCCGACACGACACCCCGACCCCGAGACCCTGACCCCGACACCCCGACCCCGACCCCGACACCCCGACCCCGACACCGACCCCCCGACCCCCCGAGCCTGACCCGACACCCCGACCCCGAGCCTGACCCGACACCCTGACCCCGACACCACACCCCGACCCTGAAACAACACCCCGACACCGACACGGCACTACCCCGACATCGACACGACACCCCGACCCCCCGACCCCGAAACAGCACCCCGACCCCGACACGGCACCCCGACCCCGACACGGCAACATGTAGATGGTCTCCGCCGTCCTTTTGGTCGCCAGAGTGCAAAACCCGAGCCCTCCGCCGCGTCTGGCCTCGCCGGCGGCTAAACGCCAGCGAGTTTGACTCTGTTTGACCCCGTCTGGGCCCAGGTTGACTTCCCCCCTGAGTCTATGATAGGTGGGGCCGGCCTGCTAATTAGTTTAGGATTAGTTTTAACTAATGTTAATTAGTTTAGTCACTAACATGTGGGCCCAGGTCCCACTGACAGTTAATTAGCACTAACATAATTATGTTAATTAGCTGAGACACTGACAAACAGGGCCCACCAGTCAGGTTTGACCTGGCCGACCCAGTTGACCCGCTGACGTCACACCTATGTCATGCTGACGCATTAATTCAATTACTGGAATTATTATTATATTGGAAATTCCAGAAAATAGCCAAAACTTCTAAAAATCATAGAAAATCAACCATAGCTCCAAATCAAACAAGTTATATGTGAAAAATGATCAGAAAAATTCAATCTATCCATCTGTAATGGTTTCATGCATGACAAAACAAGTTAACCTTGATGTTTAAGCAGAATAAGATAATGCACTAATAAGGCTATGTTAAATGAGCTAACATTTGAATCTTTGATTCAATTGAGTTCATCCCCTTCTGTTTTAGCTTGCATTAGGCCAAGGCACTTTCATCTTGCCATGTCATAGCATGCATCATATTGTTGCATATTGTCATGTGTTGATTATGTTCGGTGTGACTTTCGTGGTAGGTTCTGCCTCCGAGGATAACCCCGAGTATCCGTCTAAAGGGCAGTAGCCTACCACCACTACATCAGGCAAGCAACCCATTGATCATTCCGATACAAACCCATGTTCTCGCTTCTTCTCTTGTTTACTGCATTAAGACAACGCGATTCAAACTGATGTGTGCTACGGTAGTTGAACCTTTATCCTCTGCATGACCTGTCATTGCCATAGTAACTAGATGAAACCCACTAGCATGTGTAGGAGTTGATTGAGCCATGTATGTGTTTCCTACCTTGCTATGCCGGCTATGCTTAGAGTTGTGTCAGGTCTGGTCCATCTGGGTGATGGGCTAGAGTGAAATGATTATATCGGTAATGTGAGGGATGTGTTGAACATGATTTGGTAAAGGTATCGATGAGAGGCCATGTAGGAGTACATGGTGGGTTGTTTCATTAAGGCCGTCCATAAGAACTGAGATCTGTATGTGTGATTTAAGATGGAGTTACTACCATACATTGGGCCCGAAACCAATGGACCCTCTCGGCTTCTTAATCACCCTAGTACTCTGTCCAGGAGTTGCAAATAGTTTCTGGTGTTTGTAGGTTATGTGTTGGCGGCCGTGCGTAGCGCTGACCCTAGGGGTGGGCTATGTTTCGGTAGATACACCGTGGCATGGTGTACCGAGTCACCTGTTTGGTGTCTCGGGAACCCTGTTCACATCGTTCGGGGCCGTATGTGGAAACCTCGGCCGGACTCCCTATGGATGGAACCTGGATAGGCGATAAACCTGGACTAGAGGCTTGAGTGCTTAGGTAGGCCGTGGCCGACACCCTCGTTGGGCTTTCGCTTGAAGGTTGCCGAGTACATGTCGTGTAAACGGCGGTAAGTGGTGAAAGCGTGTATGAAGAAGTACACCCATGCAGGGTATAAAACTATTCGAATAGCTGTGTCCGCGGTAAAGGACTACATGGTTGCCTATATAGTTCATAGACAAGTTAATGGATACTACTAAAAGACTCAAGATAAGTGTGAGTACTGAGGATAGCCCTCTCGTAGGATGACGAGGGAGGATCCCCGGTGGAGTATTGTGTTGGTGAGTAGTGGACTCGTGTGTGAAAACTATTTTTAATAGAGAAGTTCCGTAGGATATCCTAGCCAAGAGTCAAAGTTGGCTTCCTGCAATAACCCCACCACCTTCTTGAGAATGAGCATGTACAGTAGGATTTGATGTAAGACTTGCTGAGTACCTTTGTACTCATGTTTGCTTAATTACTGTTTTCAAACGACAACACCGCCCTCTCCGATGGGTTTTATGTAGACCTTGGTGTCGACGAGTGACTAGCCACCCAGGTGGTGATCCTGGCCATGGAGGGCCCTATGTAGATAGACAGGCTTCGAGAAGCCTTCTTGCTTTCTAGTGTCTGTACTCAGACTATTTTCTTCCGCATGTGCTTGTATGCTTGTATGACTTGAGTGTCGGGTCATGTGACCCTACCTGTATGAACATGTTATGTATGGCTCTCTGGAGCCTTTAAATAAAGTACTTGAGTTGTAGAGTTTTGTTGTGATGCCATGTTGTATGTACTCATATCGGGCATATTGTGTGTATGATTGAAATGCTTGGTATGAGTGGGATCCGACAATCTAGTTGTTTATCCTTGGCAGCCTTTCTTATGGGGAAATATAGTCTAGTGTTCCTCGAGCCATAGTAGTCCGCTACAGTCCGGTTCACCAGAGTCCTGCTAGCCCAGCACTACTGCTCAGGACACTTGACTGGCCGGCATGTGTTTCACTTCGTTCCTATGTCTGTCCCTTCGGGGAAATGTCACGCGGTGACATCCAGAGTCCTGCCTAGCCTGCTACAGCCCGGGTTCCCTGGAGTCCTGTTAGCCCAGTGCTACAGCCCGGATTCACTCGCTCATGACCGACATGCTCGATGTGATTCATGTATGCCTGTCTCCATAGGTCTGCGCCGCTTTGGGTTCACGACTAGCCATGTCGACCCGGGTTCTCTGTCATATGGATGCTAGCGACACTATCATATACGTGAGCCAAAAGGCGCAAACGGTCCCGGGCCATGGTAAGGCGACACCCGTGGGGATACCGTGCGTGAGGCCGCAATGTGATATGAGGTGTTACCGGCTAGATTGATGTGACTTGGAATCAGGGTCCTGACAGAATATATGAGAGTTCTTGATCCTATCTTGCAAGTCTATAGTCACCTATTATGTGTAATGATCCGTTAACCCCGAAGTGACAATAATCAGGATACTTACCGGTGATGACCGTAGTTTGAGGAGTTCATGTATTCACTATGTGTTAATGCTTTGGTCCGGTACTCTATTGAAAGGAGGCCTACCCCGCTGCCACGGGAGGGTAGGACAAAAGATGTCATGCAAGTTCTTTTCATAAGCACGTATGACTATATTCAGAATACATGCCTACATTACATTGATGAATCGGAGCTAGTTCTATGTCACCCTAGGTTATGACTGTTATATGATGAACCGCATCCGGCATAATTCTCCATCACCGATCCATTGCCTACGAGCTTTCCATATATTGTTCTTCGCTTATTTACTTTTCCGTTGCTATTGTTATCATCACTACAAAATACCAAAAAAATTACTTTTGCTACCGTTACCTTTTACCACCGTTACCACTACTATCTTATTACTTTGCTACTAAACACTTTGCTGCAGATATTAAGTTTCTAGGTGTGGTTGAATTGACAACTCAGCTGCTAGTACTTGAGAATATTCTTTGGCTCCCCTTGTGTCGAATCAATAAATTTGGGTTGAATACTCTACCCTCGAAAACTGTTGCGATCCCCTATACTTGTGGGTTATCACAGGTTTGGCACTTAGCGGTGCTTCCAGGACGTAATTCTTCTGTGCAGCAATGAGGATAATCCTCAAGTTACGGACCCAGTCTGTGTAATTGCTACCATCATCTTTCAACTTTTCTTTCTCAAGGAACGCATTAAAATTCAACGGAACAACAACATGGGCCATCTATGTACAACAACATAGACATGCAAAATACTATCAGGTACTAAGCTCATGATAAATTAAGGTTCAGTTATTCAAATTATTAAAGAACTCTCACTTAGATAGACATCCCTCTAATCATCTAAGTGATCCCGTGATCCATATCAACTAAACCATGTCCGATCATCACGTGAGATGGAGTAGTTTTCACTGGTGAACATCAATATGTTGATCATATCTTCTATATGATTCACGCTCTACCTTTCGGTCTCTAGTGTTTCGAGGTCATATATGCATATGCTAGGCTCGTCACGTTTAACCCGAGTATTCTGCATGTGCCAAACTGGCTTGCACCCATTATATGTGAACGTAGAGCTTATCACACCCAATTATCACGTGGTGTATCGGCACGATGAACTTTCGCAACGGTGCATACTTAGGGAGAACACTTGTACCTTTAAATTTAGTGAGAGATCATCTTATAATGCTACCGTCGATCTAAGCAAAATAAGATGCATAAAAGATAAACATCACATGCAATCAATATAAGTGATATGATATGGCCATCATCATCTTGGCTTGTGATCTCCATCTCCGAAGCACCGTCATGATCACCATCGTCACTGGCGCGACACCTTGATCTCCATCGTAGCATCGTTGTCGTCTCGCCAACTATTGCTTCTACGACTATCGCTACCGCTTGGTGATAAAGTAAAGCAATTACAAGGCGATAGCATTACATACAATAAAGCGACAACCATATGGCTCCCGCCAGTTGCCGATAAGTCGGTTACAAAACATGATCATCTCATACAACAAAATATAGCATCATGTCTTGACCATATCACATCACAACATGCCCTTCAAAAACAAGTTAGACATTCTCTACTTTGTTGTTGCAAGTTTTACGTGGCTGCTATGGGCTGAGCAAGAACCGTTCTTACCTACACATCAAAACCACAATGATAGTTTGTCAAGTTAGTGTTGTTTTAACCTTCTCAAGGACCGGGCGTAGCCACACTCGGTTCAACTAAAGTTGGAGAAACTGACACCCGCCAGCCACCTGTGTGCAAAGCACGTCGGTAGAACCAGTCTCACGTAAGCGTACGCGTAATGTCGGTTCGGGACGCTTCATCCAACAATACCACCGAACCAACGTATGACATGCTTGTAAGCAGTATGACTTGTATCGCCCACAATTCACTTGTGTTCTACTCGTGCATATAACATCTACGCATAAACCAAGCTCGGATGCCACTGTTGGGGAACATAGTAATTTCAAAAACATTCCTACGCACACGCAAGATCATGGTGATGCAGAGCAACGAGAGGGAAGAGTATCGTCCACGTACCCTCATAGACCGTAAGAGGAAGTGTTATGATAAAGCAGTTGATGTAGTCGAACGTCTTCACGATCCGACCGATCCAAGTACCGAACGCACGGCACCTCCAAGTTCAGCACACGTTCAGCTCGATGACGTCCCACGAACTCCAATCCAGCAGAGCTTCATGGGAGAGTTCCGTCAGCACGACGACATGTTGACGGTGGTGATGTTGCTACCGACGCAGGGCTTCGCCTAAGCATGGCTACGATATGATAGAGGTGGATTATGGTGGAGGGGGGCACCGCACACGGCTAAGGGATCGATGATCAACTTGTGTCTAGATGTGCCCCCTGCCCCCGTATATAAAGGAGCAAGGGGGAGGCCAGCCGGCCCTCTATGGTGCACCAGGAGGATGAGTCCTTCTCCTAGTAGGAGTAGGACCCCCCTCTTTCCGACTCCTACTAGGAGGGGGAAAGGAAGGTGGAGACGGAGAAGGAAAGGGGGCGCCCCCCCTCTCCTAGTCCAATTCGGACCAGAGGGGGAGGGGCACGCGGCCTGCCCTAGGCCAGCCCTCTCTCTCTCCACTAAGGCCCATAAGGCCCATTATTTCTCCCAGGGGGATACGGTAACCCTCCGGCACTCCAGTTTTCTCCGAAATCACCCGGAACACTTCCGGTATTCGAATATAGTCGTCCAATATATCGATCTTTACGTCTTGACCATTTCGAGACTCCTCGTCATGTCCGTGATCATATCTGGGACTCCTAACTACCTTCGGTACATAAAAACACAAAAACTCATAATACCGATCGTCACCGAACTTTAAGCGTGCAGACCCTACGGGTTTGAGAACTATGTAGACATGACCGAGACAAGTCTCCGGTCAATAACCAAAAGTGGAACATGGATGTTCGTATTGGCTCCCACATATTCTACGAAGATCTTTATCGGTCAAACCGCATGACAACATATGTTGTTCCCTTTGTCATCGGCATGTTACTTGCCCGAGATTCGATCGTCGGTATCTCAATACCTAGTTCAGTCTCGTTACCGACAAGTCTCTTTACTCATTCTATAATGCATCATCCTGCAACTAACTCATTAGTTACAATGCTTGCAAGGCTTATAGTGATGTGCATTACCGACTAGACCCAGAGATACCTCTCCGACAATCGGAGTGACAAATCCTAATCTTGATCTATGTCAACTCAACAAGTACCATCGGATACACTTGTAGAGCACCTTTATAATCACCCAGTTACGTTGTGATGTTTGGTATCACACAAAGTGTTCCTCTGGTAATCGGGAGTTACATAATCTCATAGTCATAGGAACATGTATAAGTCATGAAGAAAGCAATAGCAGTAAACTAAAACGATCAAGTGCTAAGCCGACGAAATGGGTCAAGTCAATCACATCATTCTCCTAATGATGTGATCCCATTTATCAAATGGCAACTCATGTCTATGGTTAGGAAACATAACCATCTTTGATCAACGAGCTAGTCAAGTAAAGGCATACTAGTGACACTCTGTTTGTCTATGTATTCACACATGTATCATGTTTCTGGTTAATGCAATTCTAGCATGAATAATAAACATTTATCATGATATAAGGAAATAAATAATAACTTTATTATTGCCTCTAGGGCATATTTCCTTCAGTTAACAAGTATAGTGCATGTTCATAATGGCGGCTTAAGCAACGACTAATGATATATGAAGTAATAATAAACCGGCAGAATAAGCCGCCATGATTAAAGGCATTCAAGATCTACCAAGCTATAATTTGCTAACTATTAGGAAAAACGGGTTCCACAGGTTGAGGCTACAAATTTGGATCTATCGCTGTTCAGAAAAAGGAAATAAAATCAAAATCTACAGAGGTGACAGTGGAAAAGCAGAGGTGCCCTAGAGGAGATCTGTCGTGGTGGGGATATATTCCAGTGTTAAGAATAGGTGCTAAAACTACTACCGCACAAGATTCATATGGTTTTTGGATCTAATCCATAGAAATAAACAAGGAGAGAGAAGGGCGGCGACGAACGCTGACGTACACCGACGAACACCAACAAAACCTAATGACAGATCTATGACGAAGAAAAGAGGGCTTACTGATGCTGTTAGGACAGCGGAGTGGCGCCATAGTTTTCTGGTCTATTCTGGGCGATGCAGCGGCCGGAGTTGAGGTGGGAGACGGAGGTCGACGGTGGCGAGGCTCGTGCGGGTCGGTGCGTCGCAAGGAGGAAGAAAGGAGAAGGAGAAGAATGGAAGATGACTCTATGGTCCTATTTATAAGGAAATAGAAAAACAGGCAGGCGCAAAAGACGAGGAGGCCAAATGATGGTTATCCAGCTAATTGGATGCCTCGATTTACGGAAACACATTAATATAAAGATCCATTAAGGATGACGTCATGGTAGGTTTCCAAAAATTTTGGAGATTACGTCATGGCGGGTTATAAGATTTTCACAATGGATGTGGAAGGATTTTCCTAAGTTGTTACGCCCCCGATCCAATCGTACACTAATCATACACGCAAATGTGTACGATCAAGATCAAGGACTCACGGGAGGATATCACAACACAACTCTAGACACAAATTAAAATAATACAAGCTTTATATTACAAGCCAGGGGCCTCGAAGGCTCGAATACAAATGCTCGAAGACACAAGAGTCAGCGGAAGCAACAATATCTGAGTACAGACATAAGTTAAACAAGTTGCCATAAGATGGCTAACACAAACTGGGATACAGATCGAAAGAGGCGCAGGCCTGCTGCCTGGGATCCTCCTAAACTAGTCCTGGTCGCCGTCAGCGGCTTGCACATAGTAGTAGGCACCTCCCGAGTAGTAGTAGTCATCATCGACGGTGGCGTCTGGCTCCTGGGCTCCATCGTCTGGTCGCAGCAATCGGGTATAGGAAGGGGGGAAAGAGGGAACAAAGCAACCGTGAGTACTCATCCAAAGTACTCGCAAGCAAGGAGCTACACTACATAGGTATGCATTGGTATCAAATGGAAAAGGGGTATCATATGTGGACTGAACTGCAGAATGCCGGAATAAGTGGGGATAGCTAGTCCTATCGAAGACTATGCTTCTGGTAACCTCCATCTTGCAGCAGAGGAAGAGAGTAGATGGTAAGTTCACCAAGTAACATCGCATAGCATAATCCTACTCTATGATCCTCTCCTCGTCGCCCTATGAGAGAGCGATCACCGGTTGTATCTGGCACTTGGAAGGGTGTGTTTTATTAAGTATCCGGTTCTAGTTGTCATAAGGTCAAGGTACAACTCCAAGTCGTCCTGTTACCGAAGATCACGACTATTCGAATAGATTAACTTCCCTGTAGGGGTGCACCACATTTCCCAACACGCTCGATCCCCTTTGTCCGGGCACACTTTTCTAGGTCATGCCCGTCCTCGGAAGATTAGCACGCCGCAGCCCTACCTAGGCACAACAGAGAGGTCATCGCCCTGGTCTAAATCCTATGGCGCAGGGGTCTGGGCCCATTGCACACCTGCACATTGTGTACGCGGCCGGTGAGCAGACCTAGCCTCCCTTATACAAGAGCAAGCGTTCCAGTCCAACCCGGCGCGCGCTGCTCAGTCGCTGACGTCACGAAGGCTTCGGCTGATACCATGATGTCGAGTGCCCATAACTGTTCCTGCGTAGTTGGTTAGTGCGTATAGGCCAGTAGCCAGACTCAGATCAAATACCCAGATCTCATTAAGCATGTTATTTTGAAGTAACCGCGAATTCGACCAGGGCCAGGCCCACCTCTCACCTAGGTGGTCTCCACCTGCACTATCGCTCCGCCTCAAAGTAACAGTCGGGTGCCGTTGGGAACCTAGGCCCACCACTACCTGGGTGGAACCACCTGCCCCTTCAGCCCCCACATCGGAATCACTTGCGGGTACTCTACGAGCTGACCCGACATTAGTCACAACATATATAGTACGTATATATAGTATAAACCCGTGATCAACACCCAAGTGATCACGACCCGATAGTATAGCCTGGCAGACTAACAAGAATGTAGGGCCACTGATGATAATCTAGCATCCTATACTAAGCATTTAGGATTGCAGGTAAGGTATCAACAGTTGTAGCAACAATGACAGGCTATGCATCAGAATAGGATTAATGAAAAGCAGTAACATGCTACACTACTCTAATGCAAGAAGTATAGAGGAGAGTAGGCGATATCTGGTGATCAGGGGGGGCTTGCCTGGTTGCTCTGGCAAGAGAGAGGGGTCCTCAACACCGTAGTCGTACTGGGTAGCAGCGGCGTTGGTCTCAGTGTCTAGTGGGAGAAGAGGGGAAGAAACAATAAATATTAAGCAAACATATGCATAGCGATGCATGACATGACAAGTATCGGTGCTAGGGGTGCCCTAACGCGGTATGAGGTGGTACCGGTGAAGGGGGGAAACATCCGGGAAAATATCCCCAGTGTATCGCGTTTTCGGACAGATGAATCGGAGGGGGAAAGTTGCGTGTTCGCTATGCTAGGGATGCGTGGCGGATGAACGGGTTGCGTATCCGAATTCGTCTCGTCGTTCTGAGCAACTTTCATGTACAAAGTTTTTCCATCCGAGCTACGTTTTATTTTATATTAATTTTCAAAGTTTTAACAATATTCTGGATTTATTATTATTCGAAAATAATAGCGAAAATGCTAGGTGCAACATCTAGTACACAACCAGAGAGGCTGGCGGGTGGGGCTGTTCAACTGCTGACTCAGCAGTCAACAATTGAGGGGTCAAGAGTCAACAGTAGTTGACCGGTCAATAGAGTCATATGGGACCCACCTGTCATTGAGTGTAATTCTTTAACAGGGGGTTATTTTCTTTTAGTTAGCATGTGGGGCCCGATGGTAAGTGGGGGGTTAGGAGGGATTAACAATTAAAGGGAAATTAGCCCCAATTTAAGCCAGTCGGCACCACATGCAGTGGCACAAGGCCACCACCGGGTGGTTGTGCTTTCGCACAGACGCACACGAGCAGGGGCGACGGCAACCTCCGATGGCACATGGCGCGGGGATCGGCTAGGTGCGGTTGGGCAGCCGCGACCGCGGGCACACGCGGCTGGGCGCGCGAGGGGCGCAGCCAGGGTGCGGCCAAGGGCACCGGTGCTGCCAGGAGCTCGTGGAGGCGGAGCTCCGGTCGTGGAGGACGGGGACGTGAGGACGGTGTTGAGCAGCGGCAGGCGCAGGGCAACAGCCGCGAGCGCATGGTGACGAGTGGATGCGGGGCAGCAATAGCAGAAGAGGGTGTCAGAGTGCGGCTAGCACGGAGGCGGTAGAGGTAGCGGCGTGAGCAGCAGCAAGCCAAGGCAGTAGCAGGCAGAGTAAGCGGAGGCGACAGGCGAGGCCGATGTGAGGCACGGTGCAGGCGCGCAGACGGCGGGGTCGTGACTAGGCGAGGCCGACACGCGGCTAGGGAGCGAAGGGAGCACGGCAGGGGACGTGGCCGGGACGGTCGCGGCCAGCGCGGACGTGGCGCACGGGCGAGGGAAGTAGCAACAACACATCAAGCAGTAAGGGGAGGGGTAAGAAGCGAATCTCACCGAGGAGCACAAGGGGGCTCGGTGTGAGCATACTAGCATGAGTTCGATCCCGACGACGTAGGGTCGAAGAGCTCGAGTTAATTGGTGTCGACGATGAGGTAGAGCATGGCGGAGCTACAGAGCATCTTCACGGATGCTATGGAGCTCGGTGGCCGCGAGGTCGATGAGGACCATGGCGACGGCAGCGGCTCGGATGCGCGCTGGGAAGAAGGGAGCGGCGCGAGGGAGGGGGATAATGGGGCTAGGGTTCCCGGGGGAGTGCCAAGGCGATGCTCTTAACCTCCAGGGAAGGCCGCGGGATGGCCGGCACGTGGTCGGTGGCCATGGCGATGGCTTCCATGGCGTCCTCTGCTTCTGTAGCAGGAGGTAGGGGAAACGGGGGTTGTTGGGCTGGTTTTAGTTAGTTGGGACAAATGGCCCGGTAGGATAGTTTTTGTTTTGTTTTATCTTTTCTTTTTCTGCTCATTTACTTTTCCCTATAGTTTTCAATTTATCTTTGACTTTAAAAATACAAAAACAACTCCTAAATCAGTATAGCTAAATATACTACTGCAACATTTAATTATGGTGTCCAAATAAAATAGTCTAACATTTTATTAAGTACAAAAGGCATTAATTAATTGATTAAGCCATTGTTTTATTTATCTCAATGCATTAGTTACTTTATAAAAATGTGGGTTATCTACCATTATTACTTATGAATTATTTAACACATTTAGAACTCTTTTTTTGGACTTCTGAAAACTTTAACTATTTGGCTTGATTTTAAATATGAAATTTGAACAAGATTTGAATCATCTCAAGATTAACAACAGTAATCGTGGGGACGTGGCATCATCAGCAGAGGGTTATTGTAGCTTAATTATCCGGGCGTCACAATTCTCCTCCACTACAAGAAATCTCGTCCCGAGATTAAGAGGTGTAGTAAGGGGGAAAGTTTTGGTTGCGAATTTCTAAAGAATCTTCTCGGTCTTGGTTGCTCTTCTTTAAGAGATCGATCCACTACGTTGATGTCTTCATTTCTTTGTTTCAGGTCATGATGAAGTCGGCATCCTTTCTTCGAGAACTCCATCATACTTATGAAAGACGAAAGGGTGGTTATTCTGGGAAACCGGACCTCTGCAAGGTTGACCATCTGGTCGATAACATCGGGGACGGTGGGGGAGAGTAACTCTCGGATTGAAACTTCAGAAAATATCGAGAGCAAAGTAAGAAGGTATCATGAGAAGTTTCGAGCGGACAGGCAATCGTTCAATGCCTGAAACAGGGCGTGAAAAGGGTTCGGAGCAACGGGAATAAGCATTGTGTCTGATACTAGGATTGATGATCTCCCGGAAGGTGGCTCGTGAATAACATATGAGGCCACGGGCGAGGTATAACCTTGGAAATAGGGGGTGTACCGGAGAGTCAGGTTGCAATCCTGTGGAACTACGGGTTATGGGCCTGCCATGTGGGTTAAAAGTAGAAAGGGCGGTGATATTTTGCACAGTCATGATAACAAGGCATGTCAAAGGATAACCTATCAATTATGTCGGCAACATCGGTACCAAGGGCGAGGGATGAAGAGAACCATCTTCCTGCTCGTTGAACGAGGCGGACCAATAGGTAAAGTTCTCGTCCGTCGGTGGTTACCAGAATGTTATCATCAATATTAACAAGGTCTTACTGACAGAGTGATACAATGAGGTGTTTTTCATAAGCAGGGAAATAATACTGCTTATATAATATAGATCACAATAAGGTTTAAACAAACCAGTGGAAAGGAAAGTGTAATTGTCAGATTAAATAGAACAATGGAAAGGAAAATGTGTTTAACCACATATTTCAGGGGTATATCCTTCCCAAGGACAAGCATAGCATGATATCCATGACGGGATAGAAGTATAAAACCATTTAGGTAAGGTGAGAGAAATTTCATGATATTACCGATATAGTGGTGTTTGGTTAATTGAGCAGGAAACATTTAGCATTGGGCTTCAAATGTTCTTGTTGAAAATTCAGAGTACCATAGACAAGCTTCGAGATAACATTGACATGGTCACTGGGTAAAGATCAGACTTTGGATACACAAGGGATCCATCAGGAACAACCCATAGAATAAGTCTTACAATTTACTCATGGAAGAATGACTAACCTTGCTAGAAAGGAAACTATAACAATAGGCCCTCGGGGCAGGTGTGTTAGGATGACATCACCCTATCGGGTTAAAGACCAATGTTATAAACAATTCGTTTAGATTTTCAAAAGATGGATATCCACAATTATGTGCACAAGGAGATAACATTTGTCATATCAAATGATATAATGATGTATGCTCGAGGAAAACATACACATTTAAACATAGGTTGAAGGTGCACCCGAAATACAGTCGTAGGTAGCATAATCAATGTTAGAATGGTGAATCGATAACCAATAGTCTAAGAATGAAATGTCGACTGACGGTGTCCTGGACTAGGGGGTACTCACCACGTCGTCTCCCGATCTGTTAGATTGGGCCGAGGACCCCCATGGCCGTATACTCATGGGCCAGTTCGGACAACTGCCGCATACATGGAAGATTCCACAAGACTTGCTGATCAAAACAAGGACTCCTCCCCACCGGCGTATTCGGCTAGGACTCTTGTTATCCTAGGCCTCTAGTGCATTATATAAACCGAGGTCAGGCTAGTCGATAGACATATACAACAAACAGACCATAGGCTAGCTTCTAGGGTTTTAGTCTCTACGATCTCGTGATAGATCAACTCTTGTAATATTCATATCATCAATATCAATCAAGCATGACGTAGGGTATTACCTCCATCAAGAGGGCCCGAACCTGGGTAAACATCATGTCCCCTGCCTCCTGTTACCATCCGCCTTAGACGCATAGTTCGGGACCCCCTACCCGAGATCCGCCGGTTTTGACACCGACATTGGTGCTTTCATTGAGAGTTCCGCTGTGTGATCCGCAAAAGGATCGATGGCTCGTCCACAGATTAACTGCGACATCGACATCTTCGTCACTGGCTTGACTAGTCACCTTGTCTTAACCAAGGAATATGACCTGCCTCCGATCGTCATGTTCGGACGAGGGCCTTCATTAACACCAACTCCAATCTCTATCAAGATCATGGAGGAATCGCCCATGGAGCTCGGGGGCTCATCATCAACATTGCCCTCGGGCGACCGTGTTGTTTTTCTGGACAGCGAACGCGTATCCGCCGCCACCGCCTCCTCGAGTGTCGTTTTAACGATCGCTTCAGTGGAATTGTGTGGAATCGAGTCTACAACAACCCTGGAAAATTTCTTCGAGTTCCGATGGAGTAATCTCTGACAATCTACTATATACCGGAGCCCTGTCAAATCTGCACGGGAATCTGGACGAGTTTAGGGCGTGTTCTCCAGAGCCCAACTCGGAGGTCCTTTGGAAGATCCAACGGTTCATCTACTGCAGAATTCCCATACCTACCACCCCTACAAATTTCAGCTCGATCCGACGGTTCAAACTCCGGGAACCTTTCGATGAGTGGACCAATATTCGGATCCATTTTCTGCGCGAATACAAATCTGACCCGAATTCATGTTTCTTTATGGACGAGATATCGGACAACCTTTTTAGAGGAATTCTCTTCTAGGGTATTGTGCATTGTTTTTAAACACGTGCCCGTAAATTTTTAAGCCTTCCCTGAGGTCATCTTCATCATCATGCGGGGGTCAAACCAGTCCGGCAATATTGCTCCAAGGCTGCCGACCTACGCTAGACATGTCGTCACTTTGTTGAGCCAAGCTCAACTTCTTCGGATCATCATCTCGGCAAGCCGAACAAGAATCCGGAATCACGAATGATAAATCATCACCAACATCGCCGCCCCATGTATTACATGGAGTGGGCATACTGGCATCACCACACGGTCACTTCATCAAGCCGGCATCGACCACGTCACGACCTGCATCGGCAGGGCACACTGTTGCTTCTTCAAGCTGGTGTCCATCATGCCGACCTACTTCGACTCATCAGCTGACATCGAGGCTTCGACATCTCGGCTGGACGGGGGGCTTCACCGTCTCTTCATCAACCTACTCCGAAGACTTTGGCGTCACTAGCCGACCAGCTCCGTCACGTTAGCTGGACCGAGGGCTTTGCCTCAGCGAGCCAACCTTTGCCAGCATCGCCATACCAACGCTTTATCGCCCATCAGGCAATGGGTGTGCAGATCGAGTCCAAATTTTCGGATTCACCTTTCTTCGGATTGCTACAACAAATAAATCAGGTGCTATTAATCCTAGTACTTTTTTGCTTGTTTGAGTTCATTTTTCCAAAGGAATTATGACTCTGGTTTGTTCATCATATGTGCACAGGTCTATCAAATGATGGCCGCATTAACGACGGTCGCATGGTGCTTCGGTCAGTTTCCGTACATAGTCCGGCGAACGCCACATCCGAAACTTGGACCGACCTGTGAATTCAGGCTTTGCCACACCTTTACCGCATCACGCCGACGCCCTCGCCTTGTCTTCGGCGCTAGGCCATATTTCTTTTATTACTCACTTTGCATAAATTATTTATTATGCAACAATTTTTTTAATTATTATTATTACTATTATCTCCGGTTTGCACTATTTTTTGTGCACAGGAAAATGATTCAGCCGGACTATATCCTTCGGCGTCACCTCGGCTGGACGGGGGGCTTCGTCAACACTTCATCACCCCATGCCGGGGACTTCGGCATCACTCTGCCGGCCTGCATTGACCGTGCTATGTCACCACTTCGGAGTGCCGAGCTCTTTGCCCAGCCACCTCGGGACCGGCTTGGGGAATGGAACCTTGTCCCGCATCAAGCTCGGACCGCGTCGTCAATACCAAACACATTAACCAGCTAAGTTGCCTTTATGCTGCAAGTTTTAAATTTTTAACTTGTGTTCGGTTCAACCAAGCATTATACCTTTTTGGAAAAAAGTTGCTTGTAAAAAATTTCCTTGTCCAAACTTTGTTTGTGACGCACAAATTCAAATTCCCCGTTTACTTGGGGGCTCCCTTGATGGAGCTTTTTCTCTTGCATATGATTATACTTGTACGACTTCGTTCCTTGTTCGTGTATTACACCACAATATGCACCATATTGACCTAAGCGATTTGCAAGCTGGGTTGCCTGGCTCATGTGCTTACCCCTACGTTCCCGATTGTTCGTCTAGGGAGTAAAGGGAGCACCTCTGCGATTGTCACGACAGGGTCTTCCGAGCTCTGACCTCAGACTGGGTGAAGCCGAAAGCTAGCGCTCTTATTGTTTTCAATCATGGTCGGCACATAACGGAACTCATGAGTACAAAATATCTATTGCACAAGTCTCATAGTAATAATGAGCACCGAAGAAAGGTATCGGTGGGGGTACTATTTTCTTCAAAGATGCTTCTTACACTTCGTTAGTAATATAGCATAAGTTCCCTGAGCGCGCTTTGTCTGTTATAACCTTATGGCCTGATTGCCTGGTCATTGGAAACACCGTCGATACTCTCGACAGGCGGAGTACATGACACTTTTCGGCCCTTGGCCAAAGTGGGAGAAGCCGACGGCTCGTTAATACGCGTTTAAAGTTCGGGTGAACACATATATGATATAAGTACTTCGGTACATACAATCATTATACATAAAATTCTTTTACCCAAGTCACTTGGGGGCTCTTAAAATTTATATATGAGCTGCAAATGTGTTTTCTTCTTGGTCATTGTCAAAACACGACAGAAGCACCTTTTTTTTCCTCTCTTCCAATTTTCGGATTGGCACCGAACACTTGATCTTGTTCGGACGTCATGTTTTTACTGATGTTTTTTGGTTTTCCAAGCTTATGGCACTTTCAAACTATTTGTGTGTTTCCAGCACAAGTCTCATAGGGCAATGCCGGACAACTTTATAGATTCGGCAAAAACATTCTCGGATCTCACTATATATGCATTGGTTTCGAATTGTGTCTTCGATCAATAGTTGGGTTGCCCAGCTCCTGCGCTTGCCTCCTACGTTCCGCTCTGTTCGGCTAGGTGTGCAAAGGGAGAACCACTGCGATTGTGCTTCCAGCTCACTTGGTTAAGCACCTCAGTGGAGAAAGACGAAAACTAACTGTCACAATAAGCGTAAACTGGTCGGCGATCCGATGACTGTGTTAAATTACGGCCATTCATAACATTGGCCGAAGTGTTTACGGCTTGACCTCGAATGTCGCCGAACACTACTGGGGGCTAGTAACTGGCCTCCCAAACTAAATCCTCAATATTTTGCTCTTACATTAGAGCTGAGGTTTCATGATCATGCTTAGCATGACAACCCAAAGAAAGGAACCGATAGCGGGACTATTTTCTTTGGAAGATATTTCTTATGTTAAACAATAATATAACATATCTCTCTGCGTACCTTTGTTTATAAAACCCTATGGCCAGATTGCCTTGTTTGTCGTAAATCTTTGCCCTCATAAAGTCTTCATAAAGTAGGACAAACACTCCTCGGCTACTAGCCGAGGAGGTGGAAGCCTATGGTCGGTCGACAAAGTTTTGTACAATGCGGATCCGAGCATTAATGACGTAAATTACTCGGATACATAGAGTCATTACACATGATTTGTGATTTTACTATGGATATCGATCCTTAATTCAGCTACCCGTGCCCGCGTTAAGGCTCGGGGGCTACTGGGCTTCGGGATTATTATTTAAAAATATTAAAGGGGCACATCAATCCCCTGATCTGGTGTTGCCACCCGACCAGTGTCTCGGGGGCTACTGCATTGCCTATTCAATGCAGAAAATTTTAAGTGCAACACAGTTGCCAAGGAGATTTTGATCCTCAGGTTGGTCGGCCGCACCCAACCTGAGTCTTGAGGACTGAGTACGCTGCTTTTTGTGTCCCGAAGTATTCTGCCCAGCTAGGACTTGATCCTCAGGCCGATTTTGCAAATCAACCTGAGTCTCAGCGGCTACTGGGATCAGCGGTCTTACGTCATCCTTTAGGTGCATCTCGGGTTTTAGATCGATACACACCTTGAGGGCTACTGGCTATATATCTCGGCAGAGAATAAATTGCACCAATAAAAAATATTGACAAAAAATCGGCCCACATTCGGGGAGGTGCACCACCTCGGAAGCAGTCCGGCATAAAGCGTGGGCGCTAGTGGCTGGCTCCATAGAGGGCACTTCCAGCATTAAGCTCAGCTAAACTCCTTCAACTTTTTTGAACCAAGGTGATATGACACCTCGGATATAGTCCGGCGTTGGAGCTTGGACACAGTCCGGCATTGGAGCTCGGATATATTCCGGCGTTGGAGCTTGGACACAGTCCGGCGCTGGAGCTCGGATATATTTCAGCGTTGGAGCTCGGATACATTTCGGCGTTGGAGCTCGGAAGCAGTCCGGCATTGGTGCTCGGCTGCAAAAGATACCTCGAATGTAGTCTGGCATTAGAGCTCGGATGCAAGAGGACACTGCCTCCCGGGAACAACTTCAAACCCGAGGTGTGGCATAAAAATAACAAGGCATTGATAAAGGTCGGAAACTTAAAGGGGCTCCTCGGATACCCGATGTGTAAACTCGTCGAATGCATTTCGGCAATCCTCAAGATTGAAGATGAGAAGATTTGTTGAACCAGTTTTCAAGACCGACAAACGAAGATGAAGAACAGTTCGGACGAATCGAGGAGCGTCCCTAACTTGAAGACCGATTCAGGGGGCTACTGACGGTGTCCTGGACTAGGGGGTACTCACCACGTCGTCTCCCGATCTGTTAGATTGGGCTGAGGACCCCCATGGCCTTATACTCATGGGCCAGTTCGGACAACTGCCGCATACATGGAAGATTCCACAAGACTTGATGATCAAGACAAGGACTCCTCCCCACCGGCGTATTCGGCTAGGACTCTTGTTATCCTAGGCCTCTGGTGCATTATATAAACCGAGGTCAGGCTAGTCGATAGACATATACAACAATCAGACCATAGGCTAGCTTCTAGGGTTTTAGCCTCTACGATCTCGTGGTAGATCAACTCTTGTAATATTCATATCATCAATATCAATCAAGCATGACGTAGGGTATTACCTCCATCAAGAGGGCCCGAACCTGGGTAAACATCATGTCCCCTGCCTCCTGTTACCATCCGCCTTAGATGCACAGTTCGGGACCCCCTGCCCAAGATCCGCCGGTTTTGACACCGACATCGACCATTTATTTCAAAGCAATAGGGTTGCTAGAAGGAAAGAATCCAAACCACACCGTTCACTTGTTGGAATCAACACGGGGACCAAGAAAAGAATGGTGATGGCGAGAAGCATCACTATACCAAGAATCCTTAAGGGGTGGTGAAAGGCTCACGACATTCTTAGCATAAAGATGGTAATACGCCAAGGTAAATAAGAACAAATAATGCTGGGTAGCAAGCATCTCAAGGTATAACGCAAAACACAAACAAGTTTGTGTTGGAGGGAAGGCAATAAAGTGGTCGATGACAACACAAATCAACGAGGACAAGGATGGTATTACCCATCAAGAATTCAATATATATCTTGGAAGAGCTTAGGATGTTAATAATGATCACGACACAGTTGTCGAGAGATTTCATGAAGATGTAATCGGTCGGCGATGCCATCAAGTCAAATGATGATGAAGCGAAAGGTTATGGGAACCAAGGGTACGACATAAACTCGAAATCAAGTTTGATGTTCAAGGAGAAATGACATGACGAGGAAGTTCGACGTAAGACTGGCTCATCGTCAAAAATTGTGCTCCGAGAAGAAGGACCGGTAACACAATTAAAATTTAGCACGATAATGATATAGCCGATCGGGCTAGGAATGACTTGAAGGATTATTAAACTCATAAACAACGAAAATTACTTAGAGTTAATGAATCGGATTATGAACTCGATTCAGTACTGGTGTCCCTGAGTGTCTAACAACTCAGAACCCGGGGAAAATTGGAATCGGTGAGAAATAATACTTGAAGAAGAACTCATAAGAAGTGATATGGTTCTATGATTTTATCTAGATACCACGGGGTAATACTCGAAGGTAGAACATAATAAAGGTTGCAGAGGTGTATTGATCTGCAGAAGACAAGTGCTTTAACTAGTCCGAGAAATGGAATCAAGGAGAAAATATGATCGGAACCATGATTGCAAAGGATCAATTCACAGATACCAAAAGATAATATATCAAGGGAATATTTATTATTACAAGAAGCTTCCATGATAGGATATACATCGTGTCCATGGGCATGAACACAAAGTTCAAGGTCGACTCCCACTTCTTCAATGTAAAAACCTTCCATTCACCTCTCATTCGTTTGAAAATGACAATAGTTGTTGAAAGTTTTACCTGGTGCAATACCAGATAAGTATGACCCGTGTAATCTTTCTGGTTCACACATATTAAGGAAGGCATAGGTTCAACCCATCAGGGCATCTTAGGAGTATATACCTCAAATTTCAAGAATAAATAACACAAGCTCGATAGTAGAGCATGCTTGAGAAAGAAGAGGATACAATTTACCAAAGGCATTATGTATCTGAGGAAAGGCTCACAGGCTTATTGAATATGAAGGATGCTGTCGGACAAAATCCAACAAAGGATCTGATGGTCCATAACGGATCTGATGTGAGTATTGGTACTCAACCAGAGGAAGAAAGAATGCAAGGAGATCATATTATAGAAACAACTGACTAACTCAAAGCTCAGATGCAAAGGAATTATGAATTCCAAGACAAGGGATCAGAAGCAATGCTCTGATTAGGGATGGACAATTTGAATAGCCTTAGGGGTACAATCGATGGCAATTTGGTTGGTCGAGATCCAGCTCATGTTTAAAAATGGCATTTGAGCCGGAAGGATGAATTCTAGGATTTTATTGAGGATTGCGAGCATTCGCAACATACTGACTCAATGTGCTCAAAATGATAGTGGCAAAGGATGCCAATAAGATTACTATACTTATGGGATTAACCATAATGCAAGCAAGCAAGAATTTCAAGAGCAATAAGCTGTTGAGGATTTTCGGAAGATCAAATAGTATTTCGAAGACTTTGGTGAAACACATGAACAATTAGGGAGAAAAAAATCCTTGGTGTATGTTAGGATTAGTTTATAGGTGTATTCAGGTGACAAGGAACTGCAAGGCAGTAGGCACAAGGATTCTCGGAACAACAACGAGTATTTCAGGGTATCCTGTAGTAACAAGAGCAACTGGGGACTAAGGTAAGAATGGCAAGTGCATGTAGTTATGTATAGGGTTTGACGGTGGAAGGGAATTGCAAACAAATTGAGAACAAACTCTCGGGATAACATTGGAGAGTATCTTCTGAATCTTCTGGTGCAGCAGGCGATCATATGAAATAAGGGCTCTCCGGAAGGAAGTAATTACGAGAACCTAGAGTTAGAGTCAGCAAAATCTTTTAACCCGATTAGAAGAGAGATTAGGGTCCCAGAGTATAGACAAGGAATAAAAAGATCCTAATACCACACAAATGGCGACGTCGGCCCGTAAGCCACACAACCATGTTAGTAAAAGTTTTGTAATGACTAGACTCAACTTCAGCTAAGGACTATGGAAGGGGGATTCCTACAGGAAGTCGGCTCTGATACCAACTTGTTACGCCCCCGATCCAATCGTACACTAATCATACACGCAAATGTGTACGATCAAGATCAAGGACTCACGAGAAGATATCACAACACAACTCTAGACACAAATTAAAATAATACAAGCTTTATATTACAAGCCAGGGGCCTCGAAGGCTCGAATACAAATGCTCGAAGACACAAGAGTCAGCGGAAGCAAGAATATCTGAGTACAGACATAAGTTAAACAAGTTGCCATAAGATGGCTAACACAAACTGGGATACAGATCGAAAGAGGCGCAGGCCTCCTACCTGGGATCCTCCTGAACTACTCCTAGTCGCCGTCAGCGGCTTGCACGTGGTAGTAGGCACCTCCCGAGTAGTGGTAGTCGTCGTCGACGGTGGCGTCTGGCTCCTGGGCTCCATCGTCTGGTCGCAGCAATCGGGTATAGGAAGGGGGGAAAGTGGGGAAAAGCAACCGTGAGTACTCATCCAAAGTACTCGCAAGCAAGGAGCTACTCTACATATGTATGCGTTGGTATCAAATGGAAAAGGGGTATCACATGTGGACTGAACTGCAGAATGCCGGAATAAGGAGGGGATAGCTAGTCCTGTCGAAGACTACGCTTCTGGTAACCTCCATCTTGCAGCAGAGGAAGAGAGTAGATGGTAAGTTCACCAAGTAACATCGCATAGCATAATCCTACTCGATGATCCTCTCCTCGTCGCCCTATGAGAGAGCGATCACTGGTTGTATCTGGCACTTGGAAGGGTGTGTTTTATTATGTATACGGTTCTAGTTGTCATAAGGACAAGGTACAACTCCAAGTCGTCCTGTTACCGAAGATCACGGCTATTCAAATAGATTAACTTCCCTGCAGGGGTGCACCACATTTCCCAACACGCTTGATCCCCTTTGTCCGGACACACTTTTCTGGGTCATGCCCGGCCTCGGAAGATCAACACGTCGCAGCCCTACCTAGGCACAACAGAGAGGTCAGCACGCCGGTCTAAATCCTATGGCGCAGGGGTCTGGGCCAATCGCCTGCTGCACACCTGCACGTTGCGTACGCGGCCGGTGAGCAGACCAATCCTCCCTTATACAAGAGCAGGCATTCCAGTCCAACCCGACGCGCGCCGCTCAGTCGCTGACGTCACGAAGGCTTTGGTTGATACCACGATGTCGAGTGCCCATAACTGTTCCTGCGTAGTTGGTTAGTGTGTATAGGCCAGCAGCCAGACTCAGATCAAATACCCAGATCTCGTTAAGCGTGTTATTTTGAAGTAACCGCGAACACCGACCAGGGCCAAGCCCACCTCTCACCTAGGTGGTCACCGCCTGCCCTGTCGCTCCGCCTCAAAGTAACAGTCGGGGGCCATCGGGAACCTAGGCCCACCACTACCTAGGTGGAACCACCTGCCCCTTCAGCCCCCACATCAGAATCACTTGCGGGTACTCTACAAGCCGACCTGACTTTACTCACAACATGTATAGTATGTATGTATATATAGTATAAACCCGTGATCAACACCCAAGTGATCATGGCCCGATAGTGTAGCATGGCAGACTGACAAGAATGTAGGGCCACTGATGATAATCTAGCATCCTATACTAAGCATTTAGGATTGCAGGTAAGGTATCAACAGTTGTAGCAACAATGACAGGCTATGCAACAGAATAGGATTAACGGAAAGCAGTAACATGCTACACTAATCTAATGCAAGGGGGGGCTTTCCTGGTTGCTCTCGCAAGAGAGAGGGGTCGTCAACACCGTAGTCGTACTGGGTAGCAGCGGCGTCGGTCTCAGTGTCTAGCGAGAGAAGAGGGGGAAGAAACAATAAATATTAAGCAAACATATGCATAATGATGCATGACAGGACAAGTATCGGGGCTAGGGGTGCCCTAACGCGGTATGAGGTGGTACCGGTGAAGATGTGTGTCGGATGAACGGGCTGCGTATCCGAATTCATCTCATCGCTCTGAGCAACTTTCATGTACAAAGTTTTTCCATCCGAGCTACGGTTTATTTTATATTAATTTTCAAAGTTTTAACAATATTCTAGATTTATTATTATTCGAAAATAATAGCGAAAATGCTAGGTGCACCAGCGAGTACACAACCAGAGAGGCTGGCGGGTGGGCCTGGGTAACTGCTGACTCAACAGTCAACAATTGAGTGGTCAACAGTCAACAGTAGTTGACCGGTCAACAAAGTCATATGGGACCCACCTGTCATTGAGTGTAATTCTTTCACAAGGGGTTATTTTCTTTTAGTAAGCAATTGGGGCCCGGTGGTCAGTGGGGGGTTAGGAGGGATTAAAAATTAAAGGGAAATTAGCCCCTAATTAAGCCAGTCGGCCCCACATGCAGTGGCACAAGGCCACCACCGGGTGGCTGTGCTTACACACAGACGCACACGAGCAGGGGCGACGGCGGCCTCCGATGGCACACGGCGCCGGGATCGGCTAGGTGCGGTTGGGCAGTCGCGGCCGCGGGCACACGCGGCTGGGCGCGCGAGGGGCGCGGCCAAGGGAGCGAGCTCCGCCAGGAGCTCGCGGAGGCGGAGCTCCGGCCGTGGTGGACGGGGACGTGAGGACAGCGTTGAGCAACGGCAGGCGCAGGGCAATAGCTGCGGGCGCATGGCGGTGAGTGGATGAGGGGCAGCAATAGCAGAATAGGGCGTCGGAGCACGGCTAGGACGGACGCGATAGAGGTAGCGGCACGAGCAGCAGCAAGCTAAGGCAGTAGCAGGCAGAGTAAGCGGCGGCGACGGGAGAGGCCGGTGCGAGGCATGGTGCAGGCGCGCGGATGGCGGGGTCGCGGCTAGGAGAGGCCGGCACGCGGCTAGGGAGCGAAGGGAGCGCGGCAGGGGACGTGGCCGGGACGGTCGCGGCCAGCGCGGACGTGGCGCGCGGGCGAGGGGAGTAGCAACAACACATCGAGCAGTAAGGGGAGGGGTAAGAAGCGAATCTCACCGAGGAGCACAAGGCGGCTCGGTATGAGCTTAGCAGCGCAGGGGAACGACTGATCGATGACGATGAGCCATACGGAGGTTGAAGTTGAGTTCGATCCCGACGACGTAGGGGCGAAGAGCTCGAGTTCGTTGGTGTTGATGATGAGGTAGAGCATGGTGGAGTGATACGTCTCCAATGTGTCGGGGGACTGATCCACGAACACCTATGGTGGGCCGAGTCCCTTTCGGTTCGGCGGGGGCAGAGGTTGCACGAAGAGCGGATCGAGGCGAAGCACACGAGCAGTTTACCCAGGTTCGGGCCGCACAGATGCGTAAAACCCTACTCCTGCTTTGTGGTTTGTATTGAGTTCTTGCTCGGGAGCGTGGAGTGCTACAGTACACCCCAGCAGCTAACGAGACCGAGCGTGAGTGTTTTTCCTTTCCCAACCCCCCCTTACATTTCGCATGGGCCTCCTTTTATATGCTCAAGGGGTCACCGACAGGTGGCAACGGAGACAAAGGGTAAAAATGGAAAGGTGCTGTGGTAGGTGCAGCTACCTGCTACAGTGTATCATACCTAACACTGACGGCAGGGGACAAGGGCATTAAATGCCCGTCTGTGTCGCCTAAACACTGCAAAAGGGACCGTCGGGGACGCCACCGCTCGCCACGATGGCGATCTTGTCAGCGCCGCTTGCCACTGCGCACCGCAGGCTGCACAGCCTCTCACCACGTATGCCTGGAAGGGTCCCAGAGCGACACGTTGGTGGATGTGCTGGAGCGCGGGCAGAGTGGTGGCTTGCCGCGGCAAGCGCCTTGCCGCTGTCGTTGTCTTGTCGCGTCCGGGAGCTTGTTGCTCGCCGGGCCTTGCCGGGACGCGTGGCGCGTCGCGGCAAGTATCTTGAAGTGCCTTGGTTGGCCTTCCCGGCAAGCTCCTCTTGCCGGGGTCTTGAGGTGCCTTGGTTTGGATACTTTGTCCTTGAATGGCTCCAAAGGGACCACGGAGGACCTTGGCGGTCACCCGGCAAGCCTTGCCACGGGATGCTGCGACTGCCCGTGCACAAGTTCGGGATACTAGGGTACCCCTACTCTAGTACACCGACAGGATCCCCCGGGCCTGGGCCATACACGGTGCCGAGCGCTGTTGGGCCAGGCCCAAAACAGGGCACGGGCACGCGCGGCCTAGGTTACGCCGTATCTCTCTTCCGCATCCACCGCGCCCTCCCCGAACGGCACGCGTTGAATGCGGCGTCATGGGAGAAATCATGGGGGGTTTCTTTATTCGGAAATGCGGAACGTCCGCCCCCTCCCTCTTTATAAGCAGAGGAAACAGGGGTAGTTCGCCCATTCGCCAGTTGCTGCTTCAATCTCGGAAATCTCCGCCACTCCCTTGCCTTCCAAAAGCCGAAAGAGAGCAGCGCTCCGCCCCCATCGCCACCAGCACCACCAACGCCGTCGACCTCCTCCACCACTTCCGCCATGGCTCCAAAAGCCGACAAGGGGAAGGTTGTGAACTCGACCGAGGCGCAGCGGCTTGCGGCGCTGCGAAAGGAGCGGGCGGTCTTCCCCCCCAAACTCGCCGCGAGGGAGCTGAGGGAGAACTACTACCTCTTCTGGTCGACGGAGACGCGAGCGCATCCGCGCACGAAGGTACTTCCAGCCACCGCTTGGAAGACAGCTCTGAACGGATATCCTTTCTTCGCCTTGTTCTTCTACTGTGGGCTGTGCCCGCCCTTCTCTGAGTTCTTCTGCGACATCATGAACACCTACGGGTTCCACCTCCTTGACTTCACCCCCAATGCCGTTCTGACCATGGCAGTTTTCGCACATCTCTGCGAAAACTTTGTCGGAGTCCATCCCAATGTAGCCCTCTTTCGCCATTTCTTTATACCCCGAGTAGAGAGAGGAGAGCCTTTATCCGGCGGAATCGCCTGGATGTCAAGGGCCGGCAAGAAGGAAACTTATCTGGAGGGAGAGTTCCGCGGCAAGTGGGAGGAATGGAGAGCAGACTGGTGATGGATTGACAAGGAGAACCCACAGCCGTTTACCACCCGGCGCCAAACCCCAGTGGCACGCGGCAGCGATTGGAGTGACGTGGCCCCGGAAGACGATAGGCTGAGAATTGCCGTCACCCGGATCCTATGCCTCAGGCTTGCCGGGCTCACTGTAGGCGCTGTTGGCGCAGATTTTCTTCGCCGCCGCATCGCCCTCCTGCAGGAACGAGGCAGACCCGCCTGGGAATTTCAGAATGCGGCGGATATCATGAGGCTGCGGCCGGGCCTCAACTTCAACTTCACTGTTCTGGAGCTCAACGCGATGCTCCAGGAGCTGTTCAAGTATGACCCCCAACATCCCGAAGTGTTCAGGTTGCCGGGGGGCGTCGTTCCGCTGTGCAACAACTCCGCCCTCGACCGCATCCGTGCAATGATGCCGCTGTGCGACTCGCATGGAATTGTCCCAACTTGGCAAGAACCTGCGGACGACGTCGTGCAGCAATTCTTTGATGGCTTGGTAGAAGTGGTGATCCGCCCCGACGAGAAGGACAACCTCACCCGCGACACCACTGATGAGGAGATGACACGCATCGCCACCAGGCTGGAAGAGGCGGCGGCAGCCGCAGCCGCGGGCGAATTTGGATTCACCGTGGAGGAGGCAGATGCAGCAGAGGCGGGAAGCCGTGCCGAGCGAGAGGAGCGCGTCGGCGAGAAAGAACTTGCCGGGCATGGCGCCGGGACGAGCGAGCCCGCCAAGGATACGAGCGGCTCGCTGGAGATCAACTCGTCTTCCACCTCATCTTCAGACAGCTCGCCGCAAGCAGAGCCTCCATCTCCACCAAGAAGGCGTCTCCGCAAGGCCGGGGACGTACCGGAGCGGCAAGCGAGTCAACAGCCGCCGTGCCGCGCGACACGCTCCACCGCGGCAAGCACTGTTGCCGCGGGAGCATCTCGCGCTGCTGCGGCAACTGGAGCGGAGTCCACTTGGACCACCACTACTGCTCATGCCGCTTCTCACGCATTCAGCTCCGACGAGGAAGAAGAAGAAGAGTAAGATTCTCTTGTTGTACTTGCAGTTCTGCAATCCTTGTTGTTTTTGTCTTGTATCTAATTTGCTTTACTCTAGACTTGTTCTTCTTTAGGACTCTGGCCCAGAGAGCAGCGAAGAGAGCCAAGGTCCCGGTGATCGTCATCGAGGACGAACCCACTGCGACAGCAGGGGGTGCGCCCGAGACAACCTTGCCAGACCCGGCAACTTTTCTCCAGAGCAGCCCCCAGCGTAAGTATATGGTTTGCTTTTCGCTGTGAGGTGCGCATGGATACTCTGTCTTTGCTGATATCTGGCTGTTGGTTTGCTTAGGAGCAGAGCAGCCCCACCAGGAGCCAAGGGAGAGTCCTCCGGCAAGGGAGAGCTTTCCGGTAAGGGAGAAGTCTCCGGCAAGGGGAAGTTCTCCGGCAAGGGACAGCACCAGCGGCCCCCCGACGGCGGAGACCACGACTGCAGAACCCGGGACAGGTAATCCTTTCGTTGCAAGACTTCCCTTGGGTTCTTCTTCTTTTAATCTTCTTGAGTTTTTGCTTGACTCTTCTCCCTTTTCGGGCTGTCAGATCCATCTGCTACGGAGCCGATGGAGACCGAGGTGGCCGCCGACGACGTCGCTGCCACCGAAGAAGCAGCCGGTGCTGACGATCCCGCCGGCGCAGAGGCTGCCAAGGCTGCCGCCGCGGCAACTGGCGAGGGGTTTGGCGATCGCACTGACGGCCCTGAGGCCGCAGGAGCGCCAGGCGCTACGTCGACCGCCGACCCGTCCGCCGCTGCCGCAGCGCCAGGCTCCGAAGAGCCCCAGCCAGGCGTCTACATGAAGGCCGGCGATGGCGTCTTCATCAATCTCCCCTGGGCGTCAAGCTCCAGGGCGCCGGTCGAGGGAGAGATATTCGACGGGGAGGTGCTTGCCTCCGCTGGACTGACGCTGGTTGACGCGCCGAGCAGCAGTAGCAACGAGCCTGAGGAAGAGCGGCTGCTGCGGAAGTTATTGTCGCTCTACCGCGCGCGGCAAGCCAAGCTGGAATCCCGCGAGGCGCTTGTCGCGAAGGCGGGAGCAGACATCAAGAAGCGCGCGGAGGAGCTCCGGGGTTTCCACCAGGAAGCTCTCCGGTCCCTGGCAGAGGAGTGGGAGCAGCTCGTCGAAGCGCAGAAGGCCTTCCTCCTCGAGAAGGCTGAAGTCAGAGAGCAACGGCGGCTTGCCGCTGAGAAGCTGCCTGCGCAGGAGGGCGAGTTGGCGCAGCGGAAGGTCAACCTTGATGCCCACGAGGAGGAGCTTGCCGCGCGTGAGGAAAAATTTGGCGGAGCCCTCAAGCAAGCGGAGGATGGTGCCGCAGCCACCGAGGCCGCCAAGAAGGAACTGGAGGCGAAGGTGGTGCAGCTGGAGGCCGATCTCGCCGAGAAGGGCAAAGAGCTCAGCGCCGCCAAGGACTCCAACGCGGATCTTGAGTTGAAGCTGACCGCTTTGAACAAGACGCTGGACGGCGCCAAGGAGCAGGAGATGGCCTTGAAGGAGGAGATCAAGGCCGACAAGGCGCTGCTGGAGAGTGCTGCCACCGCCCAAAACGCTTTTAAGGAGACTGTGAAGCACTGGACGGAGAGTCTTGTGAATGTTGCCGCAGACATTGACAGGGAGCTGGCGCAGCTGGGGATGGAGGATCTCGGGTATCCCTCCGACGAGAACCTCCAACCCAGCGCCAAGCTCGTCTTGTTCTTCAAAGGCATGGCAACGGCCCTCCAGCGACTCCGGGAGAGGGTCCCAAAGCAGCTGGCCGACGAGTCGCGCAAGATCTGCGCGGGAGCTCTTCAGAAAGTGTTGGTGAAGGTGGCCTTCCGCAATCCGGGCCTCAACCTCACCAATGTCCTCAAGACCCTGCCGCCGGACGCTGATCTGGAGGCGCTCAAGACCCTTGTCACACCCATTGTGGACAAGGTGAGCGGGATCAAGAGGATCGAGGGCGATCGCGTAGACTAGGCAGCCCGTTTCTTCTTTTCTTGTTGTTGTTTGTCATGTTATGAAAACAATCTGTTAGAGCCGCGACAAGCTATCTTTGTAATATAACTCTATTCCGGGTAATGATTGCAATGCTATTCCCTTTACTTGATTCCTCCCTTTGTATGTTTTTTTACCCTACGCTTTTAGGGAACTTGCCGGTGCAGGCACCTGAGCCGCGAGCGTTGAGTGCGGGACGTCAGTAGCCTGCTGGCGGTGCCGCTACCGACAAGAAACCTTGTCGCAACTAGTTGCAGCTCACTTAAGTTGTTGAGCGGACTCGAAACAAAATAAGGGCGCAACTAGCTACGAGTTGGTTCCTCCGCGCACAGGTTTTCCATACAAAGTGCGGTCGTTCAAGGGAGATAACTTAAAAATTTTAAAAATCTGATTGCTCAAACTTTGGCAACTTAGCAACTTAGCTTTTCTGTTGTTTGCTTCCCGGTAAGGCGAAATTTTCTTGAACGACGCCTGGTCCATACCATCGTCTTCTCCTTCCCCCCCCGGCAAATTTGTGGGCGAGGGGAACCTTCCTTTCCTTGAGAAAAAAGAAAGAAGAGAAAATAAAGATATGGAGCCTTACGGCTCGTTATTGCTTACCGGGGAGTAGGTGCTGCACAAAGTGTCAGATCACATATGCAAAAAATAGAAAACGTGAAATTGACAAGATGTGCGGAGCACATGAGCTTTACTTATGCACGGGGTCTGCGCCCGGCTTTGTACAAAGGATTACATGCAGCAGCGGCAAGACTTGTACAAAAGGTGGTTGCCGGAACAGGTTCCGGCAACCGCGCCTTACGGGTAAAACTTACGAAGATGCTCAATATTCCAGGAGTTGCTCACCGGAATGGCATCTTCGGTCTCAAGGCGGATAGCGCCAGGCCTAGTGACTCGTTTCACCCGGTAAGGGCCTTCCCACTTCGGCGTCAACTTGTTGGAATTCTTGGCGGACTGAACACGCCGAAGAACAAGGTCGCCTTCCTCGAGACTTCTGGCATTAACTTTGCGGCTATGGTAGCGGCGCAAAGCTTGCTGGTAGCGAGCAGCTCGTACAGCAGCCTGAAGACGGTCTTCCTCAAGGAGCAGCGCGTCATCTTGTCGCAGCTGCTCTTGCTCAAGCTCATCATAAGCGAGCACTCGAGGTGAACCGTATACGAGTTCCGTGGGGAGAACTGCCTCTGCTACATAGACTAGAGCGAAAGGTGTCTGGCCAGTGGCTCGATTTGGCGTCGTCTTGATCGACCAAAGAACCACCGGCAGCTCCTCGATCCAGTTTCTTCCGCACTTGTGCAGCCTATCGAAAGTTCTGGTCTTGAGCCCACGCAGCACTTCAGCATTTTCCCTCTCCGCTTGATCGTTGCTTCTCGGGTGAGCAACAGAAGCGAAGCAGACCTTGGCGCCAAGATCTTGGACGTACTGCATGAAGGTGCGGCTCGTGAATTGTGTACCGTTGTCGGTGATTATCCTGTTAGGGATCCCGAAGCGGCAAACAATCGACCTGAAGAACTTGACTGCAGACTGTGCTGTCACCTTCCTCACTGGTTCCACTTCTGGCCACTTTGTGAACTTGTCGATTGCAACGTACAAGTACTCAAAGCCCCCGATTGCTCGGGGAAAGGGGCCGAGGATGTCGAGCCCCCAGACCGAAAATGGCCAGGATAAAGGGATCGTCTGGAGAGCTTGAGCTGGTTGGTGTATCTGCTTGGAATGGAACTGGCACGCTTCACACTTGGTTACTTGTGCAGTTGCATCCTAGAGGGCTGTCGGCCAAAAGAAACCTTGCCGGAATGCTTTGCCGACAAGTGCTCTTGCGCCAATGTGGTGACCACATATGCCTCCATGTATCTCTGCCAACAGCTTTTGTCCGTCTTCCCGGTGAATACACTTCAATTTCACACCGTTGAGTCTTCTTCTGTACAGTGTCTTGTCGACAAACTGGTACATTCTTGACTGCCGGGCTACTCTTTCCGCTTCTTCTTGCTCTTCGGGAAGTTCTCCTGTCTGAAGGAAACGGACAATCTGCTGCGCCCATGCTGGAGCTTGTGGCTCGACAACAAGGACTAAAGGCAAATCTGCTGCTGCGGGAACGTCCGCTTCTACGGCGAGAACTTGCGACTCTGCCGGAGCTTGACGTTCCTCGGCAAGCTTGCTGGAGCAAAACTTGTCGGGAGCTTCTGCTTCAACGGAACAAACCCTAGGGCATGCCGGAGCAGACTGCTCCTCAGCGCTCTTGGCGTTGATCTTGGGGACCTTCTTGGCGGCGGCTTCGGGGAGCTCTGCCGGCAAATAGTCACCAGAAATCAACTTCCTCTTATTGCTCTGTCCAGTTGATGGCATTACGGACGGTTGAGTCAGCTTGAGCACAAAGATCCCTGGTTCCACAGGTAACTTAAGTGCGGCGCACTTTGACAGGCCATCGGCAATGGCGTTCTGAGCTCTTGGAACATGATCCATCTGTAGACCGTCAAAGTGCTCTTCTAGCTTTCTCACTTCGTCGACGTAGGCTTCCATCAACGAACTCTGATAGCTCTTGTTCACTTGGCGAACGACAAGCTGCGAGTCACCCCTGACAATGAGCTTCTTGATCCCAAGGTCTGCCGCGATCCTGAGACCGGCAAGCAAGCTTCATACTCTGCAGTATTGTTTGTTGCTTGCTCCTTGGGAAAGTGCATCTGGACTACGTACTTGAGGTGCTCTCCGGTGGGTGCGACAAGCAGCACGCCAGCGCCGGCGCCTTGCAGCGAAAAGGCACCATCAAAGTACATCAGCCACTCTTTGCTTGCTTCCTTGTCGGGGATGCTCGTTTCTGGAATTTCTTCATCTGGTGTTGGCGTCCATTCTGCTATGAATTCTGCCAATGCTCTGCTTTGGATAGTTGAAGTACTCTCAAACTTGAGGCCAAAGGTTGACAGCTCCAGTGCCCACTCAACAATCCTGCCTGTCGCTTCTGGATTCTGTAGTATCCTCTTCAGCGGAAAGCGAGTGACAACTGTGATCTCATGTGCTTGGAAGTAATGGCGCAGCTTTCTCGAGGCCATGAGAAGGCCGAAAAGCAATTTATGCATGCCAGAGTACCTTGACCTAGCCCCCTGCAGAAGGGAACTGACAAAGTAAACTGGGCGCTGCACCATTTTCTTCTGTATCTCCTCGCGCATCTGCGCAGATCCATCTTTATCGGGACCTCCTTGCCGGGGAAGCCCCCTGCTTGTCACTGGATGCGCCTGCCGTGGTTGCTGGCTCGTCATCTGCCTCCCTCTCTGCCACTAACGCAGCACTAACCACTTGATTGGTTGCCGCTATATACAGTAGCAACTTCTCTTGTGGCTTAGGTGCGACAAGTATTGGAGGGGAGGACAGGTATATCTTCAAGTCTTGCAGCGCAGCCTCCGCTTCCGGAGTCCATTTCATTGGATCTGCCTTTTTCAATAATTTGAAAAACGGCAGGGCGCGCTCATCAAACCTAGAGATAAACCTCCTGAGAGCAGCCACGCAACCGGCAAGTCTTTGTATATCCTTGACGCGCTTTGGTGCTTCAATCTGCTCAATGGCCTTGATCTTGTCGGGATTGGCTTCAATTCCCCGCTGAGACACGAAGAACCCGAGAAGCTTGCCGGAGGGGACTCCAAACACACACTTCTCTGGGTTGAGCTTGAGGCTGATCTTGCGCAGATTTGCAAAGGTCTCGTCTAAATCTTGAACCAGAGTTGCCTTGTCCTTGCTCTTGACCACTATGTCATCCATGTAGGCTTCCACATTTCTGTGTATTTGTGGCTCAAGAGCGACATGGACTACTCTTGCAAATGTTGAACCAGCATTTTTTAAACCGAAAGGCATCCGTATGAAACAGTACGTGCCACATGGAGTAATGAATGCGGTCTTCTCCTCATCCTCTTCTGCCATGATGATCTGATGGTATCCTGAGTATGCATCAAGAAATGAAAGCAAATCACATCCGGCCGTGGAGTCAACAATCTGGTCAATGCGCGGCAAAGGAAATGGGTCTTTGGGACAAGCTTTGTTAACATCGGTAAAGTCGATACAAAGTC
>NC_053028.1:125985163-126003743 GCF_003073215.2 Triticum urartu
CCACGGCGGCGTCGCCGACCACTTCCTCCACGGTGTCGCTCCCTCGGCGGCGACGTCCACATCAGTAGGAGCTGCTACTGCTTTAGCTCTCGCTCGCGCTGCTGCTCTGCTCTTGCTCTCGGTCCCCTGCCTGGTCTGCTCTTGCTATTGCTCTTGCTCGCGCTGCTGCTCTCGCTCTTGCTCTTGCTTGCGATGCTGCTCCGATTTAGCTACACTTCAGTCGACTGAATCGACTTTTGGGTCAGTCGATTTTCAGGTGGTGGGGGGCTCGCCGGGGTGAAGGAAGAACCAGCCGCAGCGGGGAGGGGGGCTCGCCGGAGAGGTACCCCACTATCTATCTTAGGGTTCAGGATGGGGGGGTGGTCGCCGGCGGTGGCGGGGCGTTGGGGCGGTGGGGGGATCGCCGGAGAAAAAGCTCGCACGGGGGGGGCCTAGAGGGATGGCCGGGGCGGCGGCGGCGGTGGGGAGTGTTTTCGGGGCGGGCGGGGCGGCGCACCGCCGCGCGGGCGGCGGGGGGCTGCTGTTTGGCCGGTGGTGGCTGGCGGCTCAGGGGGGTGGAGGTTGAAAGATGAACCGCAGAGGCCCCTTGATTTCGTATCCACGGCTGGAAAATCAACTGACCAGAGATGAAAATCAGCCGTCGACCGACGGTGGTAGCCTCATCTTGCTTAGTGCGTTCAGTTCGACAGCAAAATTCCAGTTTCGACAGCAAAATTAGTTTTGACAGTTAAGTTCAGTTTTGATAGTTAAGTTCAGTTTTGACTTCAATCCAGTTTCGACAGTTTAAGTTTAGAGATGAGCGGCTGATGTATTTTACATCTAGCACTTTGTGGTTATGTATTTACGTCATGTATTGAGATGCTATTAGGAATTCCCCTCAAGGTTAACGTTGTTCGTGTCTCTCTTGTCCTACTTTAACCTCGGCATCGTACAACTCATCGGAGCTGCTCCAACGATGGAAACCCTCCATCAGCGGGAGCAATACCTCGGGCTCCAATCTCCAGACGCCTAAGATCTTCTTCCCCTCCTCCGACAGCCAAGTCAGCCGGAGCATCCTCACCGGCCAACCCAATCACGCTGAGATCGACATGGCTTCGCCAAAGAGGTTGTACACTTGTTGCATCTCTTTTTTACTCTACATGTTATATATATTGTCCACTGAGCACTCATAGTAATGGGAAATACGATTATTTTATCCTACTATATGACAAGCAGTGAGGTACCAGGCAACTTAGCTATCCGTGATGGACTCTCTTGAACGCCGTCAATATTTATCTCTGCGCGTTTGAGTTGTGCATTTGTCGATGGGCCTGGGAGTTGAGCTAGTATGGCAGTGGCCTGGGTCCAAAGTAATAGAAGTAGTACAAAAACATTTTTTAGTGTAGGATTTTCCTTTCTCAAGCCTACCTACTAGAATCGCCAGTGCTTGAAAGGAAAAGTGAATGAAAAACAGCGGAATTGGAAAGTTTCCTATGGTACTACTTTTCATGAATTTGGTGCAAAGGAATGGAGCAAAGGAAAACTTTAGGATTTGTTCCTTTAGTGTCTCCTTGAAAGAAAAACCGTAGGAATTCTAATTTCCACTTCTCCTCCTTTTCATATTCCTATTCATCAAGCACAAGACTAAGATATAGTAGCATAATAGCATTATAACCGTACATTTTCTTGTGGTTTGACTTAATATCACCATGCTTTTTTGCATCCTATTGTCTTCCAATTGTTGTGAATAAAACACCCAGATTGGCAGAAATCCTGTGTTTTTAAATTCTCTGTTTTGCACGTGCATCCCTATCCTATTCCTGTCTATTTCCTATCCCTGCATTGTTAGAATACCCAAATTCAAACAAGCCCTTACTCAATTACTTCTGTTACAGATATGTGTCAAAGAAAACCTTGTGTGGTTTGTCCTGCTCCTGTGGGGCTGTGTTCCACCCCAGCTTAGCTGCTCCAACGACGGAAGGGTTCACCACAGCAGGGATCCGCTCTCCAGACTGTCTTTCGCCGCCTCAGATCTTCTTCCCCGCCGCCGGCAGCCACGGCAACTGCATTACCATCATCAACTGAGCAGATGACCTTGAGGACTACACGGGTCCGCAAGAGAGGTTGCACTCTTCCGTGTCTGCTTACGTTATGCATCGCTTAATATGATGACATGCTACATTATCGTCATGTTCACCTATTAGACTCCGAGTCAGGTCCAAACTAATGTTGAAACTTGAGTTTTTGAATGGTTGTGGGGTACATATTGGGGCAGCAATCAGTACTATCTGTCTACTATCTGGTTAATCTCCGGTGTCTACTATGAGTTTCATGTTGGGTGCAAACAAACATTAAAGGAGCCATTATCTGTATTTTTTAACTAAAGCTATTATCTGCCTGCTATCATTGGTTTTGGGTCTATCCACAGTTTGCTACCATCACTCTGGATTTGTGCATGCACTCCTTACATAATCTCACTATGTTTTATTCCTATGAATGCCAGTTATTGTACACAATGGAACTGATCATGTAGAGCAAAAGAGACGAGCCTTGCGTGGCAATAAAATTTCATGCAGACGTCGTTCCATGGTGGTAGCAAAGGCATCCCCCCTCCACCCATTTCGGATCGTAATCAAGAGGAAGATAACTGTTCTGAGGGGGATTCAGAAGGAGAAGACCACTCCTATTTACCCCATGAGGTCTTCGCTCTAACTTGGCATGCTGATGTTGGTAATATCATGCATATGGTGCCTTGATTGCTTACTGTATACATTAAAGATGTCATCTGCTTAGTTTAGACATGCTTTGTGTCAATGCCAATCCCCAGCTACAATCTTTGGATATCCGCCAGGCCAGCCGTGGCCATAGACCAAACTTAGGCCAAAAAGCCTAAGCTTTTGGGGAGTACGTTATTCTCACGAACATTACATTCCATGTTCACACACTCATGCTAGTTGTCGGTGCTCATACTTTTTCTGTAATATCCATGCTAGTTTATTTTCCTTTTTATGCTTTCTTCTTGTGTGTTTGATAAACCTTAAGAAAAACAAAAAATTAGTTGTAGCTTTTTAGCTAGTTTACTTTCTCATGCCTGTAGTAGTATAATTAAAAATAAAACCAAAAAGATTCTCGTTCTTCTTTTGCTTGTTGGGAGCTTTCCCGTGTAAATAGTTTTATTTCTTTTCTTTTCTTTGGGGGTCGAGAGGAGAAGACCATAATGAAAATGTTGAGTGGCTCTCATATGCATTATTGTTGATCTAACAAAGAGCCCATATTACCTTGTCTTCTCTCTTGAATTGAATGCTTGCAGATTCCAGCTTAGTCCAATGCACGTGCACTATTATTATTATCCACACTATTCGGTCGTGCAAGTGAAAGGCAATAATGATGATTATATGATGAACTTATTGAGATGAGAAAAGCTGGTATGAACTCGACCTCTCTTGTTTTTGTAAATATGATTAGTTCATCGTTCCTGATTCAGCCTATTATGAAAGAAACATATTTGCAATGACAATTAGAGATTGTAGTTGCTTATGCCATGCTTAATTAGCTAGGAGCTTATAATGGTTTACCTTGCGTGCCAACATGCTATTAAAATGGTTGTGATGTGGTATGATAGGGTGGTATCCTCTTTTGAACGATTCGAGTGGCTTGACTTGGCACATGTTCACGCATGTAGTTGAAACAAAATCAACATAGCCTCTACGATATTTATGTTCATGGTGCATTATATCCTACTCATGCTTGCATTCGGTGTTGATTAATTTTAATGCATGTTCATGACTGTTGTCGCTCTCTAGCTGGTCGCTTCCCAGTCTTTTTCTAGCCTTCACCTGTACTAAGCGGGAATACTGCTTGTGCATCCAATCCATAAACCCCAAAGTTATTCCATATGAGTCCACCATACCTACCTATATACGGTATCTACCTGCCGTTCCAAGTAAATTTGTATGTGCCAAACTCTAAACCTTCAAATAAATTCTGTTTTGTATGCTCGAATAGCTCATGTATCAACTAGGGTTGTCTGTATCTTCCATGCTAGGCGGGTTATTCTCAAGAGGAGTGGACTCCGCTCCTCACTCACGAGAAAATGGCTGGTCACGGGATGCCCAGTCCCATGCTTTATGCAAATCAAATCAAAATAACTGCAAACAAAACTCCCCGGGACTCTTGTTAGTTGGAGGCACTCGTTGTTTCGAGCAAGCCATGGATTGATGCTTGTTGGTGGAGGGGGAGTATAAACTTTACCATTCTGTTTGGGAACCGCCTATAATGTGTGTAGCATGGAAGATATCGAGATCTCTCGGTTGTTATGTTGACAATGAAAGTATACCGCTCAAAATATTATTCATATCTATTTCAAAACCGAGCTCTGGCACCTCTACAAACCCATGCTTCCCTCTACGAAGGGCCTATTGTCGGTGTCCAAACCGGCGGATCTCGGGTAGGGGGTCCTGAACTGTGCGTCTAGGCCGGATGGTAACATTAGACAAGGGACACGATGTTTTTTACCCAGGTTCGGGCCCTCTCAATGGAGGTAAAACCCTACTCCTGCTTGATTAATATTGATGATATGGGTAGTACGAGAGTAGATCTACCACGAGATCAAGGAGGCTAAACCCTAGAAGCTAGCCTATGGTATGATTGTTGTATATGGAGTTGATTGCCTACTGGACTACAACCCTCCGGTTTATATAGACACCGGATAGGGTTAGGGTTACATAGAGTCGGTTACAATGGTAGGAGATCTTGAATATTCCGCATCGCCAAGCTTGCCTTCCATGCCAAGGAAAGTCCCATCGGACACGGGACGAAGTCTTCAATCTGTATCTTCATAGTCCTGGAGTCCGGCTGAAGGTATAGTCCGGCTACCCGAACACCCCCTAATCCAGGACTTCCCTCAGTAGCCCCCGAACCAGGCTTCAATGACGATGAGTCTGGCGCGCAGATTGTTCGGCATTGCAAGGCGGGTTCTTCTCCAAATCTTGTGTACCTGTAGGAATAATGTCTGATTTTTGTAATGTAGTGCTCCTCGGCTTCCACGCCCAATAATGGCCGTCTTCCATGTGTCAAACGAATGCGAAAAGCCGGGGCATTTTTACATCCACACCCCTAGCCGTATAAACGAGCCGCCTATTTAACGGGATGGGGATTTAGGTCCAAACCACATCTTCTCCTTTCCGCGATCAGAGCGCTTCCAGCAAAAGGGTCCATCCAACATGACCAGCCGTCGCAGCTCCCTCCCCTCGCCCCTCCCGGTCCCAAACCCGGGGACTGGGAGAGTTGCACCATCCCGCATTAGCGAGTTAGGTTAGCGTCGCTTCAGGGCCAAGGATTCTCCCTCAAGCATACATGGTCCCGGTCTGAGCCGGTCTCGCCACCTACAATGGCGGAAAACAAGCGGAGAGCACCCCCAATCCTTCTAAAGGAGAGCGGGTGTGCCTCGTCCCCTATCTAATAAGGGGACTGGGATTTCCAATTCATCCATTTCTCTGCGGGCTTCTGGAGTTCTACGGCCTCCAGCTGCACAATCTCACGCCCGCCTCCGTATTAGCATATTGCGGGTTTCGTCGCCCTTTGCGAGCTATTTTTAGGCGTTGAGGCTCATTTCGCGCTGTGGAAGAGGTTATTCTGCCTGGTGCCCCGTTCTCGAAAAGGGGTCTATATACCAAGTGGGCGGAGCCGAAGTATGGCGCATCGCCGGGACCGGATACCTATCCGGAACCCCAAAGAAGGCGTCCGAGGACTGGCCTTCGGAATGGGTGACCTTCTTCCCGAACGTATGCAACTGCACGAGCGAATTCGGCAGGCGATGCGAGGTTGCCCAAGCCTTATGGCCTGCCCACTCCATGCCCGAGGGCCTTGGAGAGCTTGCGGAGAAGCTGAAGGGAGCTCGGCGGCGCTTCCGGTTGTGGAAGATATCGGCCTGCCGACAAGGCGCCTAGGGAGGCCTGGGCCATGGTGAAGACCCGTTTTACGAAGTCTGACCCAAACCACATGGCCGAGGTCGGACCAGTGGGGCCTGACGGGAAGGAGATCCCTGTAAGCTTAGTATACGGCCAAGTAGAGTTGGCCGCGAAGTATTCCCAGCAGGACTGTAAATTAGACAGCCTGTTAGATGGTATAGAAGAGGAATACAATCAGTCAGAATGACTATGTAATTTTGAATTGACATGTGTAATGCCTTCTAGCCGGATTGTAGATCGTTTGTCGTTGCCGACCTTTTCGCTTCAACCTCGGGACCTGACGGTCCGGAGTGTGTCCGAATACCATAGCGGTTATATAAGAACCGGGGTATGCGTGGAGACCAGGCGTAGGGGTCATTAGTGCTTTATCAGACAAGTGCCCAACTAGTTATGTTATATTACATGGTTAGTAAGAAACATCTTCCAGAGAGAATAGTTCCGTTAGGGGTTCCTTTCGCTGGGAGGCATGCCCTAAAGTGCATGTCCGGACTGCGTGGAAAAGCAGAAAAAGCATCTGGGGGCGCATAAAATGAGTAAAAAAGATCATCTTTTATCACCGACCGAATATTCCCTTAAGAACGCTAGCTTTCGGCTTCACCCAGTCTGAGGTACACATCCGGCTGACCCGGCAGTAACAATCGCAGAGGTGCTCCCTTTACCGCCTAGCCGAACAATCGGGAACGTAGGGGTAAGCACAGGAGCCAGGCAACCCAGCTTGGCCAAAACTTAAGTCATATCGATGCATATAATGGTGAAGAAAAAGGTACATGCGGAAGTTTGACGCATGTGTTGGGCGTGAAGCCCGTATAAATAAGCTTCTGTTAAAGAAGCCCCCAGGTTTAATGAGCGCGAGTGGCGCGTCACTAGATGAGCCTTTAAGGGCTATAAAAGAAAAGAGGGGAAGGAGAGAAATGTAAGACAGAAAAAATGCAAAAAATGGACAGAGGAAGGAGACGAACACAGAGTCCGGCGCTAGGCATAGAATCTTCGGAGACGGGTGGCGTTCCACGGGTTCGGCTCGAGTCGGTTATCCGACGCATCTCGCAGGCAGTACGCCCCACCAGTCAGGACTTGGTCGATTATGAATGGACCTTCCCACTTGGGCTTGAGTTTGTCCTTTTTCTTATCCGGCAGGCGTAGAACTAGTTCGCCAACATTGTAATTTTTGGCCCGTACTTCTCTGCTTTGATATCTTCGGGCCTGCTGTTGATAAAATGCGGAACGGGCTTTTGCCACGTCACGCTCCTCCTCCAAGGCGTCCAAGTTGTCCTGCCGATTGAGCTCGGCTTCTCTTTCTTCGTACATGCGCACTCTAGGTGAGTCATGAATTATGTTGCAAGGCAGAACTGCCTCTGCGTCGTACACCATAAAAAATGGTGTGTATCCGGTGGTGCGATTTGGCGTGGTCCGCAGCCCCCATAGCACGGAGTCGAGCTCCTCTACCCAGTGCGTGTTAGATTCCTTGAGGGACCGCACCAGTCTGGGTTTAATGCCGCTCATGATAAGACCATTTGCACGTTCGACCTGGCCGTTGGTTTGTGGGTGATAGACGGAAGCATAATCGAGCTTGATGCCCATGTTTTTGCACCAGAGTTTTACCTCGTCGGCGGTAAAGTTTGTACCGTTATCGGTTATGATGCTGTGGGGGACGCCATAACGGTGTACAACCCCGGATATGAAGTCTATCACAGGTCCGGATTCGGCCGTTTTAACAGGCTTGGCTTCTATCCATTTGGTGAATTTATCCACCATGCACATAAGTATTTTTTCCTATCGGTCCCACCTTTAAGGGGTCCGACCATGTCAAGCCCCCAGACCGCAAAAGGCCAGGTGATGGGTATAGTTTGGAGTGCGGTGGGTGGCATATGGCTTTGGTTGGCAAAAAGTTGGCAACCAGCGCATCGTTGGACTAGGTCCTGAGCGTCTGCCCGGGCCGTCGGCCAATAAAAGCCTGTACGGAAAGCCTTGCTAACAAGGGACCGAGCAGCGGCGTGGTGACCACCGAGTCCGGCATGAATTTCAGCCAGAAGGTTCCGCCCTTCCTCTTCGGAGATGCACCTTTGAAGGACTCCGGTAGTGCTTTTCTTATAAAGCTCTCCCTCATGGACTCTATAGGCTTTAGATCGCCGCACTATGCAGCGGGCCTCGTTTTGGTCCTCCGGGAGTTCCTGCCTAGTAAGGTAGGCTAGGAATGGTTCTGTCCACGGGGCGATGACCGCCATTATTACGTGGGCTGAAGGTGTAATTTCATTGGCAGAGCCTCCAATTGTGTCAGATTGTTCGGCGTCGAGTGGTGCGGCTGGGTCCGGGCTGTTATTTGCGGGTTCCCCCTCCCATGCTACGGATGGCTTGAACAATCTTTCCAAAAAGATGTTGGGGGGGACTGCATCGCGTTTTTGCTCCGATGCGTGCCAGGACGTCCGCTGCTTGATTGTTTTCTCGGGCTATATGGTGAAACTCCAGCCCTTCGAACCGAGCTGACATTTTTAGGACGGCGTTGCGGTAAGCTGCCATTTTTGGGTCCTTGGCGTCGAAGTCTCCATTTATTTGGGATATCACGAGGTTTGAATCCCCGCGTACCTCTAGGCGCTGGATACCCATGGATACTGCTATCCGGAGGCCATGTAGGAGGGCCTCATATTCGGCTGCATTGTTGGAATCCATGTACATGATCTGGAGCACATATTGGACTGTGTCTCCTGTGGGGGACGTCAGGACGATGCCAGCCCCTAGTTCCGGCCAAACATTTTGGAGCCGTCCGAAATGCAATAATCAGTTTGAAATTGTGTCGTACTCTTTTTAGGGAGCTCGGCCTCCGTCCATTCTGCGACGAAGGTCAGCCAAAACTTGCGATTAATAGCTCACCGTGGATTATAGGTATATCGAAATGGGAGAAGCTCGATGGCCCATTTGCATCCGGCCCGTTGCCGTCGCGGTTGTTGATATATCGTTGCAGTGGTACTTCCGAGGCTACTGTTATGGAACACTCTTGAAAGTAGTGTCGTAGCTTCCGGGATGCCATGAATACCACGTATGCAATCTTTTGATAATGCGGGTACCGTGATTTGCATGGAGTGAGGACAGTGGACACGTAGTAGACCGGCCTTTGAAGGGGGAATTTGTGTCCGTCCGTTTCCCACTCGACAACGAGAACTGCGCTGACAACTTGGTGTGTTGCTGCAATGTACAATAACATTGGTTCGCCGGTGATTGGTGCGGCCAGGACTGGGTTTGTTGCCAATATGGCTTTTATTTCATCAAGTCCGGCCATGGCGGCATCCGTCCACTTGGAGTGTTGGTGCGCCGAAGGAGGCGATAAAGGGGTAGTGCCTTTTCTCCCAAGCGGGAGATGAAGCGACTTAAAGCCGCCACGCACCCGGTTAATTTTTGTATTTGTTTAAGGTCCTTTGGGACATCCAATTGTGACAAAGCTCGGATCTTGGCTGGGTTTGCTTCAATTCCTCTACCGGATACAATGAAGCCCAACAGCTTTCCGGCTGGAACACCGAAGACGCATTTTTCTGGGTTGAGCTTGATGTCATATTGTCGGAGGTTATCGAATGTAAGCCTTAAGTCGTTTACTAGGGATTCGACATGTCTTGATTTGACGACCACGTCATCCACATATGCCTCCACTGTTTTGCCGATCTGGTTTGCCAGACATGTCTGGATCATGCGCTGGTATGTTGCGCCGGCGTTTTTTAGCCCGAAGGGCATTGTGTTGAAGCAGAATGGGCCGTATGGTGTGATGAATGCTGTTGCGGCTTGGTCTGATTCTGCCATCTTGATTTGATGGTAACCGGAGTATGCGTCGACGAAACACAACAAATCGTGTCCTGCGGTGGCATCAATAATTTGATCGATGCGGGGGAGGGGGAAGGGATCCTTTGGGCAAGCCTTGTTAAGGTCTTTAAAGTCGACACACAGGCACCAGGATTTGTCCTTCTTTGGTACCATCACCAGGTTTGCTAGCCAGTCCGGATGTTTTATGTCTCTGATGAATCCGGCCTCCAATAGCTTGGCTAGCTCCTCTCCCATAGCCTGTCTCTTGGGTTCGGAAAAACGCTGAAGGGTTTGTTTGACAGGTTTAAATCCTTTTAGGATATTTAAGCTGTGTTCGGCCAGCCTGCGTGGGATCCCTGGCATGTCTGAAGGGTGCCAGGCAAAGATGTCCCAGTTCTCTCATAGGAACTCTCGTAGTGCGGCGTCTGCATCAGGGTTCAGTCGTGCCCCGATTGAAGCTGTTTTATTGGGGTCCGTTTGATGGACCTGGAATTTGACTATTTCGTCGGCTGGCTTGAAGGATGTGGATTTGGATCTCTTATCGAGTATCACATCATCCCTGTTAACCATGGAGCGCAGCGCAGTCAGTTCCTCGGCCACTAAGGCTTAGATAGCGCCTCAAGGGCTAATGCGGCTGTCTTGTTTTCGGCGCGGAGTGCTATGTCTGGATCACTAGCTAGAGTGATAATTCCATTCGGCCTGGGCATCTTAAGCTTCATGTACCCGTAATGGGGTATTGCTTGGAAGATTGTGAATGCTTCCCGCCCTAGTAAAGCGTGATATCCGCTCTTAAACGGGGCCACCTGAAACGTGACTTCTTCGGACCTATAATTATCCGGCGTGCCGAACACCACATCTAGTGTGATTTTTCCTGTGCAGCGCGCTTCCCGACTGGGGATTATTTCTCTAAAGGTTGTGCTGCTTCGCTCAATGCGGTTCCAGTCTATTTCCATTTTTTGAAGGGTTTCCTCATAAATGAGGTTCAGTCCGCTGCCTCCATCCATGAGCACCTTGGTGAGGCGAAAGCCGTCCACTATGGGACTGAGGACCAATGCGGCTGGTGCTCGGGCTGTTCGGAATCTAGGTTCATCACTTGCGTTGAAGGTAATAGCAGTGTCGCTCCATGGATTTATTGTTGCAACTTGATAGACTTCGGCGAGGCTGCGGAGTGTTCTTTTTCGCATATTGTTTGATGCGAAAGTCTCGAAGACTGTGAGAACGGTACTGGTGTCTTCGGGCTGGCTTTCTGCGGCCTCCAGAATTAAGAGGTCCTCGCCAATTTTGGCCACCTGCCGGAGTATCCAACATGCTCTAAGGTTGTGAGTTGGTGTGGCGTCCTCTGTACTGTGAATCTTACAGGGTCCATCAAGCCACCTTTCCAGTACGGTTCCATGCCCTGTAGAGGGTTTTGGCTTTTTGGTGTTTATCTCGGGTGTCCTATGATGATGCACCCTCTTAGTTCGGACGGGATTACTATTCAAGGCCGGATTATCCCAAAATTTTATTTCGGTTTTCCAGGCGCTTTCCATCGCACAGTATTTTTGTACTATGGACGCCAAGTCAGCAAAGCGTGTAATATCACGACGACTTACGGCGTTAAGGATTCCCTCGTCCGTGCAATTACTGCAGAAAATTGAGATTGCGTCTCCCTTGCGGCAATCCTTTATCCTGTTCATAACCAGGAGGAATCTGGCCCAGTAATGATGTACTGTTTCTCGGGCCTCTGCCTGATTTGGGAGAGATCGCTTATGTTCGGGTGGGCGGGTGTCGTTGAATCTAAAACCTTACCCAATCCAAGATTCGGAGGCCGAAGAGTTTCCGAACTCTGAAGTTCGGATTCTTGGATGTTGTCCAACGAATCTAGCCCGTTGCCTGATCCTAAGCTCAGGTCTTGAGTTACATCCTCCTCTCGCGGGTATTCGGCTTGGAGGGGTCGGGAATTCGGACGTAGCTAGTCCTTAAAATAGATGAAGGGTCGCCGCACTGCGCCTCTACCACGGCAACGTGGTGGGTGACTTGGGGAGAGTTAATTTCTCTTAGATCGGGTTTAAGCCCAACCTGGTCGTAATCCGTAGCGACCCCCAGGGTGGCGATGCGATCCAAGAGCTCGTTTACGGAAGAGAGCACCATTGGATCTAGCTGCTCGACGAGCTCCGAGCTGATGTGTAGGTTGCTTTTGATGACCCGAGAGGTCACCGTCGGCGCAACAGCCGAACAGGCGGTCATGAGGAAACCACCTAGCCGGAGGTTTGGCCGACAGCCAAGGCTCCCTTAGCAACGGCGCCGTCTTTAAAGACGGGAGGAGGCATCCTTCCTGATTGTGACGGCACAGAGGAACTCTCAATGAAAGCACCAATGTCGGTGTCAAAACCAGCGGATCTCGGGTAGTGGGTCCCGAACTGTGCGTCTAGGCCGGATGGTAACAGGAGGCAGGGACACGATGTTTTACCCAGGTTCGGGCCCTCTTGATGGAGGTAAAACCCTACGTCCTGCTGATTAATATTGATGATGGGTAGTACAAGAGTAAGATCTACCATGAGATCAAGGAGGCTAAACCCTAGAAGCTAGCCTAATGGTATGATTGTTGTGTATGGAGTTGAATTGCCTACGGACTAACCCTCCGGTTTATATAGACACGGATAGGGTTAGGGTTACATAGAGTCTGTTACAATGGTAGGAGATCTTGAATATCCGCATCGCCATGCCTCCACCAAGGAAAGTCCCATCCGGACACGGGACGAAGTCTTCAATCTTGTATCTTCATAGTCCAGGAGTCCGGCTGAAGGTATAGTCCGGCTACCCGAACACCCCCTAATCCAATACTCCCTCACCGGTGACGCTCATGAAGATTCTAACGGAGCCTCAAGTTTATCATTCCTTGTTCTTTTATCTTCTCCGGTGGATTCAATTCAAGCTTTCGGTGTTTGATCATATTCTTTTCCTTATTTCAAATGCCTTCTCATGCCGGTGCACCTTATATTCAGTCATTTCTCGCTATTCAATTGTTCCGGAGTGCTCAAGATATCTCGAAGATTCATGTTTTCCACTCTGCATTCGTTGAAGATCTTTCGAGGTCCTGTCGTATTCAAGCCATTTAATTCAACCGGTGCAATCTCTCCTTCAAATCGTTCAACGGTGTATCCTTTGAGTGGGCCCTAACCCACAAGTCTTTTCCCAGGATCTTACCTGACTCTTCTTATTTTCCCGGCGTTACTCTCAAATTCTTTTCCAAGTTTGACGTAAGAATGAATTATCATAAGTCTTATGTTTTTCTCCAAGATCGACCACATTCTTTTCATCGTTGGCTCAATCTCTTCATTTTTGATTCTCTCGGAGTATCTCAACAATTCACGGTGGTGTTTCTCGTCGTCACTCTCAACATTTGAAGACCGAAGAAGAGTTTTACCTCCATATCTTATCCGTTCTCTCAGAGATTCATGGTTCTAGTTCGAGGCCATCCTCTCATAATTGTTTGATTGTGAGAATTCTTTTCACCTATCCGGAGCAATTCAAGAGTCTTCTCAGTTTGATTATCCGGAGTCCATCAATTCAGGTGTATTCATTCTCAGCTTTCAGTTGTCATTCTCCAATCTTACCGGTGCATCAAGTGATCTCTAATCAGTTCGTGATCCCTTCGTTCTCATGTATCTAAATTATCTCTAGCATCTTTGTTCATTTGCTAAATTCTTCCTGGTGTCTTCCTTATCTTTTCTTTGTTCATTTTTAATTCTTACGATGGTTCGCTCAAGATTCTTCTTCCTTCATTTATCATATCAATTTATTCGTTGTTTCAATTCTTACGATGGTTCGTTGAAGATCTTCCGAAGTTTGTGCTATATCTATCTTAATCCTTTCTACGAGAATAAGTAGTATGCCAAAATCCGTTGATTGTCATAAATGTAAATCGGTGAAGGATAAGCATAATGTAATTCTTATTCTTTATTCCAGAGGCTCATCAAATTCCGATTTAAATTGTTTCATCTTTCTTTCCCGGAGTTCCAAGCTCTAATTATCACGGAGTTCCATCTAAATCATTACAAGGTTTCACCTTGTGTTTCCAACTTCTCTTTATTTTCATAATTCTTTTTTTATCGGAGTTCTTCATGTAGGTTCTACATGATGGTTCATCAAGGATTTAATTCATTCTCGAAGTGTTCATTGAGACTCTTTTCTAAGGAGCTCACGCATTCTTCATCTTGCTATCCGGAGTGCAATTTTTTTCCTTATCGTTGGAGGTGGTATTATGTCATTCTTGATAATTTGAGTTCATGTTTCATGTTCCACATGTTGTTAAGAAGGAGGTATTTTAAATCCATCAATCCCTTTGTTGGAATTATCTTGGGCTATATTTCACCTAAAACTGTCCCTAAGGATTGTTGCTATTTATGGTACTCATATAGGACCCAAGTTCTTCTTTCATCCTTTCGGTGAAATAAGCTTTCTCGTCTCCTTGTTCATACCAATCCAATTCTTTTTCCCGTGAGTGGCAGGTTGTCACCTCATATTTTGAGATGTATTCCATAAGACCATATCAAGCTTATTCTTTTCGTTGTTGATTTTCCTACAACTCCATTCTAGCATTTGTTGTAAGCGTGCTCCCTCAAGATCTTGTTTCCCTTCGTTCATTCCATTCCATTCTTTCTTTTGTTCCGGAGGCATTGTGATGTTGCTCTCTTCAACCCTTCTCTTGTTCTTGTCAGGACCTTGTACTTTTCATGTTTATCCATTTAACATGAGTGTCGTGTTTTCATTCATATATCTTCTCATCTTATCAAGTTTTTCATCTCTTTTCAATCAGAGTACTCCTCGAATTTGTTCTTCCTTGTTTTTTTCCAACAGAGTGCTTTCAACTTCGCTCATTCTCGTTGCATTCTTTCTTTCAATTTGTTTAACTTCGCAAGGTTCTTTGGTTTCACTCGTTTGTCAAAGGAGCAACTTAGTTTTACCTCTTCTCTTTCTCTTCCGTTTCTCCCTCCGGTGCCATTCTAGATCTTGGGACGAGATCCTCTCATAGTGGTGGAGTGTTGTAACGCCCCGAGACCGATGTGCCAGGTGTCCTCCAGTTATTCGCTGTTGTTGCCTTGTCATTGCTTGCGTGTCATGCTTTGCATATCATGTCATCTTCTGCATTTCATTTGCATACATGTTCGTCTCATGCATCCGAGCATTTTCCCCGTTGTCCGTTTTGCAATCCGGCGCTCCTATGTCACCCGGTGTCCCTTTCTACTCTTTTCGTGTGCGGGGGTTAAACATTTCCGGATTGGACCGAGACTTGTCATGCGGCCTTGGTTTACTACCGGTAGACCGCATGTCAAGTTTCGTACCATTTGGACTTCGTTTGATACTCCAACGGTTAATCGGGAGACCGAGAAGGCCTCGTTTGTGTTGCAGCCCAACACCTTTCCAATTTGGCCCAAAACCCACCTAAACCTCCTCCATCATCTCGGTTGTTCGAACACGATTGCGTGGCCGAAAACCGCACCTGATTTGGACTCTCCTAGCTCCCTCTACCTATAAATATGTGGCCTTCCCCGAAAATTCCGCGGTACAAACCCTAGATCTCTCCTCTCCGCGCCGCCGGACAAATTTTCCCCCGACGGACATGTCCCCGCCGCCTGCGTCCAATCGGAGGCCGCCATCTGTCTGCCGCCGCCCTCTCTCTCCTCAGCCCCGCCGCCGGCCCGCGGGACCCAGATCGGGCCCGCGCGAGCCCACACCGCCACCGTCGTCCGCCCGTTTCGGCCCGCCGCCTCCTCGCCGGATTTGTGCCGCCTCCTCGCCGGACTTGCGCCGCCTGCTCGCCGGGGTGCCTCGCCGCCGCGCCCCTTCGTGCTCGCCGCCGTCGGCAGCCGCCCGCCGGAGCCGCGGCCCGCCGCCACCGCCTCCCGCGGAGGAGCCCGCAACCACCGCCGCCCGTCTCCCGTGCCTGCGCCGCCTCCCGCTCGCGGCCGAGCCCCTTCGCCGCCCCGGGCGCCATCGCCGGCGCGGCCATCCGCCGCCCCGACCACGCTACTCCGGCGCCGCCCGACCTCGCCACGGCCGCCTGCAACCTCCTCGTCGCCGGCGCCCTCTCCGGCCACCGGATCCGGCCCTCCTCTGGTTTCCTCCTCGTTCTCCTTCTCCGGTGACGACAACAAACTCCGGCGAACTGCTACAGTGATTCCGACGAGATTCAGATCTGGATCTGGAAGAAGACGGTTGACTTTTTATCTCCCGAAACCCTAATTTTTGGCAAATTTCATCATGCTATAACTCTGCATCTGTAGCTCCGATTTCTGCGTGTAGCATATCAAAATGTTCGTCTCAGTACATCATTTCATCTCATTGCATCATTTTCATTTGAGCTCATCTTGATTCCAGAAATGCTGTTGGAAGAGGGCTATGTGAGTAATTTGTCAGATCTGTTTCAGCAAATGGCATTTTGTCATTTTTGCCATGATTAATGTGTGCATGCTATGATCCTGAGCTCTACATGTGTTTTGTTATATGCCATGCCATCTTTACAGTGGTGCTTACCATGTATTTTTGTGATATTCGTGGTGACTAGCACAAGCTTGCAAAGTAGCGTAATCGGTAATGCTGATTCCAGGGACTTAGAATTTCACTAAGTCCTTGTTCTATTTTTGTCGATATGCCATATGTTCATGTTGTTTACTAGTGATCCGTGCCTCTTTTGAGGATGATCAGTAAGGATGTTTTGTTAATATTGTGGTGCTCTATCCATCCATGTCTTTCTTTGCATTTATGGAGCACCCTAGCTTGAGTCAATCGAGCTCTACTTTTGCTATATCAATGTTCCTGGCAGATCGTTGACTTGTTAGCGACTTTACCGAGGATGTTGCTATTGATCCGTGCATGCTATGTTGTTGTTCTTGCCATGTATAGCTTCTATGCCATGTATTCTTGATGGGTGTATTCTTAATTTGTCATGCCATGCTCTGTAGTGAGTGCATCGAGCTCGTAAACATGCCTACTCGTTAACTCGTAAACATGCCATGCTCCAGTTTTTCACTAAGTCTGAATCTGTTTATGTTTTTGCCATGTTCACATGCTTGCAATTGTATTTTCTGATCCCTTTTGGCTCAAGGTCACTAAGGGACTTTTGTTAAGTGCTTTGAGTAGCTTCATGACATGCCTTGCCTTGCCATGTTATGTTCCTGTAGCATATAGTTTTCATGCTCTAAAGTGTGCTTCCTGATGATAAATTCCAGGCTTGTGTTAATTTCACAAAGTCTGAAACATGTTATCGTTTGCACTTTTGCCATGCTTGTTTGAGCCTGTTAATGGATGAATTAGCCGTAGCTCAGTGTCATTTTTTGTCAAGCTTCTTGAGTGGATCCCTGCCATGTATTTTGTTGCCATGTTTGAGTTGTAGCATATTTATCTTGATGCATTTAGATGGCTACTTGCTGATTATCGCAGACCGGTGCCATATTTGTTTTGCTTGCCATTTCCAAACCGTGCATCCGATTCCGGTGATCTTTATATCGATTTCAACCGAAATCACCTCACCTTTCCAGTGGCACTCTTGGATTTCCAAGTTGAGGCCAGGTTCAATCATTCCTTCCAAATCATGCATATGCATCGCATACCGCATCCCGCATATCATACCATGTTCATGTGTGGTTTGTTTACTATGTTGTGTGCTTCTTTCCGGTGTTGCTTCTTCGGGTTGGTTCCGGTAACGTCGCGTTTGTGAGGACCCGTTCGTCTACGTCCGTTTGTCTTCTTCATGGACTCGTTCTTCTTCCTTGCGGGATTTCAGGCAAGATGACCATACCCTCGAAATCACTTCTATCTTTGCTTGCTAGTTGCTCGCTCTTTTGCTATGCCTATGTTGCGATACCTACCACTTGCTTATCATGCCTCCCATATTGTTGAACCAAGCCTCTAACCCACCTTGTCCTAGCAAACCGTTGTTTGGCTATGTTACCGCTTTGCTCAGCCCCTCTTATAGCGTTGTTAGTTGCAGGTGAAGATTGAAGTTTGTTCCTTGTTGGAACATGGAGATGTTGTTCCTTGTTGGAACATGTTTACTTGTTGGGATATCACAATATATCTTATTTAATTAATGCATCTATATACTTGGTAAAGGGTGGAAGGCTCGGCCTTATGCCTGGTGTTTTGTTCCACTCTTGCCGCCCTAGTTTCCGTCATATCGGTGTTATGTTCCCGGATTTTGCGTTCCTTACGCGGTTGGGTTATAATGGGAACCCCTTGACAGTTCGCTTTGAATAAAACTCCTCCAGCAAGGCCCAACATTGGTTTTACCATTTGCCACCTAGCCTTTTTTCCCTTGGGTTAGACCAGCCCAAGGGTCATCTTTATTTTAAACCCCCGGGCCAGTGCTTCTCTAAGTGTTGGTCCAAACTGAGCGATGTCCGAGGCTACCAGGGGCAACTCTGGGCTGGCTTACCCGACGTCTTGCTCATTCGGTGTGCCCTGAGAATGAGATATGTGCAGCTCCTATCGGGATTTGTCGGCACATCTGGGTGGCTTTGCTGGTCTTGTTTTACCATTGTCGAAATGTCTTGTAACCGGGATTCCGAGTCTGATCGGGTCTTCCCGCTAGAAGGAATATCCTTCGTTGACCGTGAGAGCTTGTGATGGGCTAAGTTGGGACACCCCTGCAGGGATTTGAACTTTCAAAAGCCGTGCCTGCGGTTATGGGCAGATGGGAATTTGTTAATGTCCGATTGTAGAAAACCTGAAGTTGATCTTAATTAAAATACATCAACCGCGTGTTTTACCGTGATGGTCTCTTCTCGGCGGAGTCCGAGAAGTGAACACGGTGTTGGAGTTATGTTTGACGTAGGTTGTTCTAGGATCACTTCTTGATCATAGTTGTT
>NC_053028.1:126004743-126091963 GCF_003073215.2 Triticum urartu
ATGATATGAGGTAACACTTTTAAGTAGCGGACTACAATATCCATTTCTTTTGTGGGACTACAATATCCATTTATTTTTTTCCGCCTCTACACTAACACGTCAATGCATTATGTTTAAAATAAATAACCAATGGCACTAAATTATCTATTTACACGAGAAATACATAGGCTGAGCGTTTGATCCCTTTTTTGTGAACGCGCCTCTACACCCGTACGATTGGCCGCACCCATGTGAACGACCAAGTTATCTGTGCATCATCCCGATTTATTGTCTTTTTTTCTGGGGTGGACTTCACACCAGTTATTAACTACTGACGCATGCCCCGTGTACACAGTCTCGCATGACCTTCCCGCTAGCACAGTCTAAACTTAGTTGAAACTGGATACGAACGATCCCGCGTGCGGCAAAATCTCCTGCCTCCTTCTAAAATTTCCGCCACCTAGTCTTTAGCATGCGAAATTCCCCTTTTGTCCTTGGTGCACGGAGAACAACAGTAACAATACCATCCTCATCTACATAATAGGTCGGGGCTGCTTTGGTAACTTCTGTTCCCCCACCACATGGCAACCCCATTTCCTCTCCCCCTCCCACAAAAAAGACTAACTCCACAACACGAGAGCATCTTACATCATGTCGTCCATACTTCATCGACCTTTCTACCCCTCCCCTATCGAAACCCTAGACTGCTCATCCACTGGCGTACCAGAGCCCATTCACTGCCAGCGGCGGCCACCTCGCCGGATCTGCTTCTATGGCCGCATCTACCCCTCCCACCTCCACTAGAAACAAGTAGACTGCTCATCCACCACTATACTACAGCCTATTCAGTGCCGGCCTTCTCCACGACACCGGATCTGCTTCACCGGTACTCTCGTCAACCGCAGCGCATCTGCAACAGCTCATTCGTACTCCCCACCAAAGACGCTTCGTCCACACCCCCTGGAGCCACCCCACCGATGGCCTCTAATACTCTTCGCCGACACCTTCCTCAACCCTACCGGGGCCGCTTCGCCGACACCATCGTCAACCCTACCGGAGTAGCTTCGCCTATACCATTCTAAACCCTACCGGGGCCGCTTTGCCAACTCACAAGTCCACGGCCTCATCCAAACTACCGAAGCAGCTTTTGACCCCCCTCCATGGCCACAGATCCGCATCATCGACAACATCCTTAACCCACCGAAGCAGCTTCACCGACGCCCTCGTCCATGGCCACAAACCCGCTTCGCCCACACCGTAGTCCACCCTACCGGAGCCGCTCCACAAACACCTACTCGACGGTTCTAGATCTCCTTACCAGACCCCGATAGCAAGCGCAGTGTCATCACCTTGACGTTTCTAACCTGATTCCCACCGTCTGGCAAGATGCCAACCACGCACCACAGCCTAGGTACTTGTCACCTTTAAACCCGTCCAACATCACCTGCCCGATGTACTTCAAACATACTAACAGGTCACTATTACCTTTATGCAGCTAGCAAAAACTACAAGGACGATGTTTCTTCCGGAGCTAATAGCTTGGCCAACCAAGATCCTGGACTAAGGCATTGCTATGATCTTGTAAGTGCGTCTCTCTCTCTCTTGTATTGTTGTGTGCCTGCCGGCGTGCTTTGCTAGGATTTTCGTCAAGTAATCCCTTTGTGCAGACAATGATTTCTACTACTGGCTGCTAAATTAGATATGTAGATGTCATACATGATACTACCTCGTACCTCCGTTCCTAAATATATGTCTTTCTAGAGATTCCACTATAGGCTACATATGGAGCAAAATGAGTGAATATACACTCGAAAATGCATCTATATACATCTGTATGTGGTCCATACTAGAATCTCTACAAAGACATATATTTTGGAACAGAGGCAGTACATTACACAAAATCATAGGTGGCATGTAGGAATTCCAGTGCACTACATAAGGCTCCCTTAGAGTGCCTGCTAGTCTAGCACACAGAGTCATGGCTAGTTTATGCTACGCACACAATCATTAATAGGTGGTTTAAATATGCGCAAGGGATATGCAATGTATTATCATGTAGAGATGTCTGAAATTAGCCGTGTCAACTTGCAGATAGGGTTACACAATGAAAAAGTATAAGATGTATGTGGCAATTTCATGGAGCATCGCAAAAAAGGAGAGGCGGCGGTAAGCCTATACAGTGTGCTATGGTAGGTCACCCCTCCATTGCAATCATCATGACATGTTATTTGTATGTCAGTTCTATTTGCCAAGTTTCTTAGGGATAGTTATTACGAGTTGTCCTAAGAAAATAAGCACCTGTGAATATAAGCTCTAGGTAATAAGCCAACCAGTTCTTTTCATCGCCTTTCTTTTCAGCTTATCTTTGGTATGATCAGTGAAAAGTCTAGATTGCATTATATTTTTTCATTTTGCTGCCCATATGAAAAATAATTTGACTTGCAAACATCACAAATTGAACCCAGTGCAGTAATTAATATGATAGGAAAACAGACCATCACTATTTGCTCAAAATGCAAATACAAAGATACCATCTACTTGGCACAATCTACTTTGGTCAATGTCTTCCATAGAGATCCTATTGCCTAATTTAAACGAAGAATGCATGACCCACATTTAAATCAAGAACAATTATTTATTGAAACTCGATGGTCCAAGTGGCTGGTTATTATCATATAGCAGCACCACCTGAAAGCATCATATAGCAGCAGCAGCTCATAGAAACTCATCATACAACAGCAGCATCAGTGTGCAATTCATCATATACCAGCAGCAGCTCATAGCAATTCATCATATAGCAGAAGCAGGAGGAGCTCATAGCAATCTGTTATATAACTAAGACAAGAGGAAAACAAGCCATTATGTTCGTCCACACAGATTAAATTATCTAGGCCATTAATTTTAGTTATAAATGGTCGAGATCTAAAGATATAAGCATTACATAGAAATATTGCGTACGTGCATTGGTTTGGACAAACAAAGTCTTTCACGTACGTATCCACTACTATGGAAAGTACAACCACAATTATGTGCAGGGGAAGGACATCCTGTTTTGGATACTAATGAAGGAAATATGCCCTAGAGGCAATAATAATGTTATTATTTATTTCCTTATATCATGATAAAAGTTTATTATTCATGCTAGAATTGTATTAACCGGAAACATAGTACATGTGTGAATACATAGACAAACAGAGTGTCACTAGTATGCCTCTACTAGACTAGCTTGTTAATCAAAGATGGTTATGTTTCCTAACCATGGACAAAGAGTTGTCATTTGATTAACAGGATCACATCATTAGTTGAATGATCTGATTGACATGACCCATTCCGTTAGCTTAGCACCCGATCGTTTAGTATGTTGCTATTGCTTTCTTCATGACTTATACATGTTCCTATGACTATGAGATTATGCAACTCCCGTTTGCCAGAGGAACACTTTGTGTGCTACCAAACGTCACAACGTAACTGGGTGATTATAAAGGAGCTCTACAGGTGTCTCCAAAGGTACATGTTGGGTTGGCGTATTTCGAGATTAGGATTTGTCACTCCGATTGTCGGAGAGGTATCTCTGGGCCCTCTCGGTAATGCACATCACTTAAGCCTTGCAAGCATTGCAACTAATGAGTTAGTTGCGGGATGATGTATTACAGAACGAGTAAAGAGACTTGCCGGTAACGAGATTGAACTAGGTATAGGATACCGATAATTGAATCTCGGGCAAGTAACATACCGATGACAAAGGGAACAACGTATGTTGTTATGCGGTCTGACCGATAAAGATCTTCGTAGAATATGTAGGAGCCAATATGGGCATCCAGGTCCCGCTATTGGTTATTGACCGGAGACGTGTCTCGGTCATGTCTACATTGTTCTCGAACCCGTAGGGTCCGCACGCTTAAGGTTACGATGACAGTTATATTATGAGTTTATGCATTTTGATGTACCAAAGGTTGTTCGGAGTCCCGGATGTGATCACGGACATGACGAGGAGTCTCGAAATGGTCGAGACGTAAAGATTGATATATTGGAAGCCTATGTTTGGACATCGGAAGTGTTCCGGGTGAAATCGGGATTTTACCGGGTTACCGGGAGGTTACCGGAAACCCCCGGGAGCCAGATGGGCCTTCATGGGCCTTAGTGGAAAGGAGAAAGGGGCGGCCAAGGGTGGCTGCGCACCTTCCCCCTCCCCTAGTCCTATTAGGACTAGGAGAAGGTGGCCGGCCCCCTCTCTCTCTTTCCGCCCTTGGGAATCCTAGTTGGAATAGGATTGGGGGGAGTCCTACTCCTGGAAGGAGTAGGACTCCTCCTGCGCCCTCCTCCCTGGCCGGCGCCCCCCTTACCCTTGGCTCCTTTATATACTAAGGCAGAGGCACCCCAGAAACACACAAGTTGATCCATGTGATCTATTTCTTAGCCGTGTGCGGTGCCCCCTTCCACCATAGACCTCGATAATATTGTAGCGGTGCTTAGGCGAAGCCCTGCTGCAGTAGTACATCAAGATCGTCACCACGCCGTCGTGCTGACGGAACTCTTCCCCGACACTTTGCTGGATCGGGGTCTGGGGATCGTCATCGAGCTGAACATGTGCTAGAACTCGGAGGTGCCGTAGTTTCGGTGCTTGATCGGTCGGGCCGTGGAGACGTACGACTACATCAACCAAACGCTTCCGTTGTCGATCTATAAGGTACGTAGATCACACTCTCCCATCGTTGCTATACATCAACATGATCTTGCATGAGCGTAGGAAAATTTTGAAATTACTACGAAACCCATCAGTGGCATCTGAGCCTAGGTTTTATATGTTGATGTTATATGCACGAGTAGAACACAAGTAAGTTGTGGGCGATATAAGTCATACTGCTTACCAGCATGTCATACTTTGGTTCGGCGGTATTGTTGGATGAAGCGGCCCGGACCGACATTACGCGTACGCTCACGCGAGACCGGTTCTCCCGACGTGCTTTGCACATAGGTGGCTTGCGGGTGACAGTTTCTCCAACTTTAGTTGAACTGAGTGTGGCTACACCCGGTCCTTGCGAAGGTTAAAACAGCACCAACTTGACAAACTATCGTTGTGGTTTTGATGCGTAGGTAAGATTGGTTCTTGCTTAAGCCCGTAGCAGCCACGTAAAACATGCAACAACAAAGTAGAGGACGTCTAACTTGTTTTTGCAGGGCAAGTTGTGATGTGATATGGTCAAGACATGATGCTAAATTTTATTGTATGAGATGATCATGACGGTGCTTCGGAGATGGAGATCACAAGCACAAGATGATGATGGCCATATCATTTCACTTATATTGATTGCATGTGATGTTTATCTTTTATGCATCTTATCTTGCTTTGATTGACGATAGCATTATAAGATGATCTCTCACTAAATTATCAAGAAGTGTTCTCCCTGAGTATGCACCGTTGTGAAATTCTTCGTGCTGAGACACCACGTGATGTTCGGGTGTGATTGGCTCTACGTTCAAATACAACGGGTGCAAAACAGTTGCACACGCGGAATACTCAGGTTATACTTGACGAGCCAAGCATATACAGATATGGCCTCGGAACACGGAGACCGAAAGGTCGAGCGTGAATCATATAGTAGATATGATCAACATAAACGATGTTCACCATTGAAAACTACTCCATCTAACGTGATGATCGGTTATGGTTTAGTTGATTTGGATCATGTAATCACTTAGAAGATTAGAGGGATGTCTATCTAAGTGGGAGTTATTTAGTAATATGATTAACTGAACTTAAATTTATCATGAACTTAGTCCCTGATAGTATCTTGCTTGTTTATGTTGATTGTAGATAGATGGCTCGTGCTGTTGTTCCGTTGAATTTTAATGCGTTCCTTGAGAAAGCAAAGTTGAAAGATGATGGTAGCAATTACACGGACTGGGTTCGTAACTTGAGGATTATCCTCATTGCTGCTCAGAAGAATTACGTCCTGGAAGCACCGCTGGGTGCCAGGCCTGCTGCTGGAGCAACACCAGATGTTATGAACGTCTGGCAGAGCAAAGATGATGACTACTCGATAGTTCAGTGTGCCATGCTTTACGGCTTAGAATCGGGACTTCAACGACGTTTTGAACGTCATGGAGCATATGAGATGTTCCAGGAGTTGAAGTTAATATTTCAAGCAAATGCCCGGATTGAGAGATATGAAGTCTCCAATAAGTTCTATAGCTGCAAGATGGAGGAGAACAGTTCTGTCAGTGAGCATATACTCAAAATGTCTGGGTATAATAATCACTTGATTCAATTGGGAGTTAATCTTCCGGATGATTGCGTCATTGACAGAATTCTCCAATCACTGCCACCAAGCTACAAGAGCTTCGTGATGAACTATAATATGCAAGGGATGAATAAGACTATTCCCGAGCTCTTCGCAATGCTGAAAGCTGCGGAGGTAGAAATCAAAAAGGAGCATCAAGTGTTGATGGTTAACAAAACCACTAGTTTCAAGAAAAAGGGCAAAGGGAAGAAGAAGGGTTACTTCAAGAAGAACGGCAGGCAAGTTGCTGCTCAGGAGAAGAAACCCAAGTCTGGACCTAAGCCTGAAACTGAGTGCTTCTACTGCAAGCAGACTGGTCACTGGAAGCGGAACTGCCCCAAGTATTTGGCGGATAAGAAGGATGGCAAGGTGAACAAAGGTATATGTGATATACATGTTATTGATGTGTACCTTACTAGAGCTCGCAGTAGCACCTGGGTATTTGATACTGGTTCTGTTGCTAATATTTGCAACTCGAAACAGGGACTACGGATTAAGCGGGGATTGGCTAAGGACGAGGTGACGATGCGCGTGGGAAACGGTTCCAAAGTCGATGTGATCGCGGTCGGCACGCTACCTCTACATCTACCTTCAGGATTAATATTAGACCTAAATAATTGTTATTTGGTGCCAGCGTTAAGCATGAACATTATATCTGGATCTTGTTTGATGCGAGACGGTTATTCATTTAAATCAGAGAATAATGGTTGTTCTATTTATATGAGTAATATCTTTTATGGTCATGCACCCTTGAAGAGTGGTCTATTTTTATTGAATCTCGATAGTAGTAATACACATATTCATAATGTTGAAGCCAAAAGATGCAGAGTTGATAATGAAAGTGCAACTTATTTGTGGCACTGTCGTTTAGGTCATATCGGTATAAAGCGCATGAAGAAACTCCATACTGATGGACTTTTGGAACCACTTGATTATGAATCACTTGGTACTTGCGAACCGTGCCTCATGGGCAAGATGACTAAAACACCGTTCTCCGGTACTATGGAGAGAGCAACAGATTTGTTGGAAATCATACATACCGATGTATGTGGTCCGATGAATATTGAGGCTCGTGGCGGATATCGTTATTTTCTCACCTTCACAGATGATTTAAGCAGATATGGATATATCTACTTAATGAAACATAAGTCTGAAACATTTGAAAAGTTCAAAGAATTTCAGAGTGAAGTTGAAAATCATCGTAACAAGAAAATAAAGTTTCTACGATCTGATCGTGGAGGAGAATATTTGAGTTACGAGTTTGGTGTACATTTGAAAAACTGTGGAATAGTTTCGCAACTCACGCCACCCGGAACACCACAGCGTAATGGTGTGTCCGAACGTCGTAATCGTACTTTACTAGATATGGTGCGATCTATGATGTCTCTTACTGATTTACCGCTATCGTTTTGGGGTTATGCTTTAGAGACGGCCGCATTCACGTTAAATAGGGCACCATCAAAATCCGTTGAGACGACGCCTTATGAACTATGGTTTGGCAAGAAACCAAAGTTGTCGTTTCTTAAAGTTTGGGGCTGCGATGCTTATGTGAAAAAGCTTCAACTTGATAAGCTCGAACCCAAATCGGAGAAATGTGTCTTCATAGGATACCCAAAGGAGACTGTTGGGTACACCTTCTATCACAGATCCGAAGGCAAGACATTCGTTGCTAAGAATGGATCCTTTCTAGAGAAGGAGTTTCTCTCGAAAGAAGTGAGTGGGAGGAAAGTAGAACTTGATGAGGTAACTGTACCTGCTCCCTTACTGGAAAGTAGTACATCACAGAAAACTGTTTCAGTGACACCTACACCAGTTAGTGAGGAAGCCAATGATAATGATCATGAAACTTCAGATCAAGATACTACTGAACCTCGTAGATCAACCAGAGTAAGGTCCGCACTAGTGTGGTACGGTAATCCTGTTCTGCAAGTCATGCTACTAGATCATGATGAACCTACGAACTATGAAGAAGCGATGGTGAGCCCAGATTCCGCAAAGTGGCTTGAAGCCATGAAATCTGAGATGGGATCCATGTATGAGAACAAAGTATGGACTTTGGTTGACTTGCCCGATGATCGGCAAGCAATTGAAAATAAATGGATCTTTAAGAAGAAGACTGACGCTGATGGTAATGTTACTGTCTACAAAGCTCGACTTGTCGCAAAAGGTTTTCGGCAAGTTCAAGGGATTGACTACGATGAGACCTTCTCACCCGTAGCGATGCTTAAGTCCGTCCGAATCATGTTAGCGATTGCCGCATTTTATGATTATGAAATTTGGCAGATGGATGTCAAAACTGCATTCCTGAATGGATTTCTGGAAGAAGAGTTGTATATGATGCAACCGGAAGGTTTTGTCGATCCAAAGGGAGCTAACAAAGTGTGCAAGCTCCAGCGATCCATTTATGGACTGGTGCAAGCCTCTCGGAGTTGGAATAAACGTTTTGATAGTGTGATCAAAGCATTTGGTTTTATATAGACTTTCGGAGAAGCCTGTATTTACAAGAAAGTGAGTGGGAGCTCTGTAGAATTTCTGATATTATATGTGGATGACATATTGCTGATTGGAAATGATATAGAATTTCTGGATAGCCTAAAGGGATACTTGAATAAAAGTTTTTCAATGAAAGACCTCGGTGAAGCTGCTTACATATTAGGCATTAAGATCTATAGAGATAGATCAAGACGCTTAATTGGACTTTCACAAAGCACATACCTTGACAAAATTTTGAAGAAGTTCAAAATGGATCAAGCAAAGAAAGGGTTCTTGCCTGTGTTACAAGGTGTGAAGTTGAGTAAGACTCAATGCCCGACCACTGCAGAAGGTAGAGAGAATATGAAAGATGTTCCCTATGCATCAGCCATAGGATCAATCATGTATGCAATGCTGTGTACCAGACCTGATGTGTGCCTTGCTATAAGTTTAGCAGGGAGGTACCAAAGTAATCCAGGAGTGGATCACTGGACAGCGGTCAAGAACATCCTGAAATACCTGAAAAGGACTAAGGATATGTTTCTCGTATATGGAGGTGACAAAGAGCTCACCGTAAAAAGTTACGTTGATGCAAGCTTTGACACTGATCCGGACGATTCTAAATCGCAAACCGGATACGTGTTTACATTAAACGGTGGAGCTGTCAGTTGGTGCAGTTCTAAACAAAGCGTCGTAGCGGGATCTACATGTGAAGCGGAGTACATAGCTGCTTCGGAAGCAGCGAACGAAGGAGTCTGGATGAAGGAGTTCATATCCGATCTAGGTGTTATACCTAATGCATCGGGTCCAATGAAAATCTTTTGTGACAATACTGGTGCAATTGCCTTTGCGAAGGAATCCAGATTTCACAAGAGAACCAAGCACATCAAGAGACGCTTCAACTCCATCCGAGATCTAGTCCAGGTGGGAGACATAGAGATTTGCAAGATACATACGGATCTGAATGTTGCAGACCCGTTGACTAAGCCTCTTCCACGAGCAAAACATGATCAGCACCAAGGCTCCATGGGTGTTAGATTCATTATAGTGTAATCTAGATTATTGACTCTAGTGCAAGTGGGAGACTGAAGGAAATATGCCCTAGAGGCAATAATAAAGTTATTATTTATTTCCTTATAATCATGATAAATGTTTATTATTCATGCTAGAATTGTATTAACCGGAAACATAATACATGTGTGAATACATAGACAAACAAAGTGTCACTAGTATGCCTCTACTTGACTAGCTCGTTAATCAAAGATGGTTATGTTTCCTGACCATGAACAATGAGTTGTTATTTGATTAACGAGGTCACATCATTAGTTGAATGATCTGATTGACATGACCCATTCCATTAGCTTAGCACCCGATCGTTTAGTATGTTGCTATTGCTTTCTTCATGACTTATACATGTTCCTATAACTATGAGATTATGCAACTCCCGTTTGCCGGAGGAACACTTTGGGTGCTACCAAACGTCACAACGTAACTTGGTGATTATAAAGGAGCATTACAGGTGTCTCCAAAGGTAGATGTTGGGTTGGCGTATTTCGAGATTAGGATTTGTCACTCCGATTGTCGGAGAGGTATCTCTGGGCCCTCTCGGTAATGCACATCACTTAAGCCTTGCAAGCATTGCAACTAATGAGTTAGTTGCGGGATGATGTATTATAGAACGAGTAAAGAGACTTGCCGGTAACGAGATTGAACTAGGTATTGGATACCGACGATCGAATCTCGGGCAAGTAACATACCGATGACAAAGGGAACAACGTATGTTGTTATGCGGTCTGACCGATAAAGATCTTCGTAGAATATGTAGGAGCCAATATGGGCATCCAGGTCCCGCTATTGGTTATTGACCGGAGACGTGTCTCGGTCATGTCTACATTGTTCTCGAACCCGTAGGGTCCGCACGCTTAAGGTTACGATGACAGTTATATTATGAGTTTATGCATTTTGATGTACCGAAGGTTGTTCGGAGTCCCGGATGTGATCACGGACATGACGAGGAGTCTCGAAATGGTCGAGACATAAAGATTGATATATTGGAAGCCTATGTTTGGATATCGGAAGTGTTCCGGGTGAAATCGGGATTTTACCGGAGTACCGGGAAGGTTACCGGAACCCCCCGGGAGCTAAATGGGCCATGATGGGCCTTAGTGGAAAAGAGAAGAGGCAGCCCTACATGGGCTGTGCGCCTCCCCCTTCCCCTAGTCCTATTAGGACTAGGAGAGGTGGCCGGCCCCCCTCTCTCTTTTCCCCCTCCGCGAATCCTATTCCAACTAGGATTGGGGGGGAATCCTACTCCCAGAGGGAGTAGGACTCTCCTGGCGCGCCACACCTTGGCCTGGCCAGCCTCCCCCCTCTAGTCCTTTATATACTGAGGCAGAGGCACCCTAGAACACACAAGTTGATCCACGTGATCTATTCCTTAGCCGTGTGCGGTGCCCCCTGCCACCATAGTCCTCGATAATACTGTAGCGGAGTTTAGGCGAAGCCCTGCTGCTGTAGTGCATCAAGATCGTCACCACGCCGTCGTGCTGACGGAACTCTTCCCCGACACTTTGCTGGATCGGAGTCCGGGGATCGTCATCGAGCTGAACGTGTGCTCGAACTCGGAGGTGCCGTAGTTTCGGTGCTTGATCGGTTGGATCGTGAAGACGTACGACTACTTCCTCTACGTCGTGTCAGCGCTTCCGCAGTCGGTCTGCGTTGGGTACGTAGACAACACTCTCCCCTCTCGTTGCTATGCATCACATGATCTTGCGTGTGCGTAGGAAATTTTTTGAAATTACTACGAAACCCAACAGGGAGTACCTTACTAGTAGTTTTGAGTAGAGTAGCAAATTTCACGCGGCCCCGGGTATATCAAAATGCAGGGCCCATGCATCATTGCCTTTCGGTCGAACCTACGTCCACAATTTTTTGTACGTACTATATCTCCACTGGTCCCCAAACCCAAAATTCTGCCTCGTTCCCGTAAAACCAAGCGGACCACACATATTTAAGGCGTCGGCTCGAACCCGTTTACTACGACGTGGCCCCGCACGCCGTAGTACTCCTACAAGCCCTACCGCCGCACTCACCATCGGATTTCTTCAAGAGGATGAGGGAGAAGCCGATTTGTAGTGGAGGCGCTTTCAAAAAAAAGGATCTGCAGTGGAGACCCCTACCCTAGGGTGCCCTAGGTAGCTGCCGCACGCATCATTGTTTTCTCTTTTCTTTATGCTCTTGCGCCCTAGAGTGAAATTATGGTTGCTTCGTCCGTCCAGCTTAATGCAGGAAAGGTGGGGCTTTGTGATTTGACCCCTCATCGCTCATTTTCTACTACTACGGTGCTACGACCGGGGTGCCTCCAATTCCAACCGCTGCTCCAAACTGTAATTTGGTGCATCACACGTGGAACAAGACAGTGGATGAGCCACATGTCGGCCAAAGGGGTCCTGTTAAGTGTGTCGCCATTTCGTGTGCGGACTGACCCTGCTTGAGTTGCTACGCCAACACAACAGGAGCAGCCTACCACTTGGTTTTGCTCCTTGGTGAATCCCGACTATATTGATCTAAAAAGATACGTGCTGAACTACCCTCTCCGTCTCATTTTTTTTGTTTTTAGGCGTCTCAGTTTATAGGGATTGCACGTAGTTCTAGGTCATCCATTTGACTAACTAAATAGGAGTTACTATGTCACAAAAAGTATATCATTGGATTCTTAAGCGGATGTAGTTGTATTTAAAAGTCGAGGGCGGGGCTTTTCCTGCACGGTAGGCGGCGGGGCAGTTCGGCCTAGTCGGTTCGACAGAGACGCGAGAAGACGAGGGAGTAGCTGCTGCAAACGTAGGGCTGTGTGATTTGACAGCGAGTTACTGCTGGCAGGTGGGGCCCCATGATTTGACTTGCCATTATCATCTTAACTGCGGCGCTACGACCGGCGTGAGTCTCCCAGATTCCTGACCACCTCCATACAGGTGCCTCTCCCAATGCTCCACCATGTAGTAGAGGCTGGCTCTTGCATGAGAGCCCACTTCTCCACTTTTTCCTTGCCTCTCTTTCCTCCACATACGTAAAAATGCCATGTAAAGCGCACTATTGTACTTACTTTTACTTGCTCCTACAAGTGCTTAAGCTTGCCACATAGGCATAAAGTCTGATGTGGCAAGTTAATCAAGAAGAGAGAGACTAGTTTGGTGTCCCAAGGAAGAAACGGTGCTAAGCGTGTGTACCTAGGTGAAAAGACAATTTTGAGTCTATAGCTAATTAAATGAAGCAAACTTAGCAACACCATTTCATTGGAAGAGGCCACTCCTTGGCAAATGCAATAAATACACGCGCTTACTAGCACAGTTTCTTCCTTGAGTACGAAGAAAGAGATAGAGAGGAGTAACAAAAAATACACTTATAGCCAACCTTGTTGTAGTATGAGTGACTAAGTGATGACTATGTATGACATGCCAACATCAGATAGCCTAACACACCATGTTAAATCTCCAAGGGCGCGACCGTGCGAGCGACGCGACGGTCGTGGTAGGCGCGACCATGATACGGGCTGCTGGCAGCCCTTGGATCTGAGATCAAACGGTCGCATGCTAAGTTGCTGAAAATTTGCAGAATAACCCTCTAGGATAGGATATTCACCCATAGGTCTAGAATCACGCCATGCAACCGTTCGATCTCAGATCCAAGGGCTCTCGGAAGCCCGTATCATGGGAGAATGGAAAGCCACTACCCTGCAGTTCGCACGCTGGCAGTTCGCTCCTACTCGTCCACGCACGTCCTTCAATACTACAGCAGTTCGCTCCTAGTCGTCCCTTCCATTCACATTACAGCAGTTCCACTAATCCTAACCCTCCTCCCAAATCCATGGCGTCCCAAATCTCCATGATCGGCAGTGAGTACAAGGTTAGAACCATCATCGGCGATGAGTTCGACGTCATCTACACCCGTTCTTCTGTGACGGTGAAAGGATGCCTTTCTCACTTCAGACGCATGTTTGAAAACTGAAAAGATGAGTGGGTCGCTGGGCTAGATGTTGAGTACACCACAGTCCTGGGACGAGAGAAGGATCTAAAGGACGAAGAGAGGAAGAAGCCCGCCGTGATCCAGGTTTGCGTGCATGACTTATGCTTGGTCTACCACATATGCCATGCCGACGTTGAGTGCCAGGATTTTAAGGACTTCCTCGGGAGCAACCTAGTCAAATTCGTTACTGTAGACCTTGGTAACGACAAAGAAATCCTGGGTCAGATAGGCCTCGTTGTAGGCAACCCCTTCGATCTCCAGAAGAATCGGCTGGTGCCCTCTCATCAGCCTTCAATGCTGACCCTGGCAGGAGCCATGGTTCATCCTTCGTACGGTAAACTGGTGAAACCTCCATACACGTTTCATCGTCATGCATGGCAGCGGAATTTACTAGATATATACCACATCAACTACGCTGCAATGGATGGCTACCTTTGCTTCAATATCTACAAGGGTTGGATGAAGAGCAACAGCCAAGTGTGTGGTTCAAGCAAAGAAGTATCGGCCAAGAGGAATAGGGACAAGGACGAAGTCAAGGACGTGGACGAGGACTCCGAGTAAGGTGGCAGTGTCGTTACTCATGGTGGTTCTAAACTTCTAATGCAGTGTCTACCGGATTAGTTGCATAGTTTAATTTCAAGTGTGCTTAGTTTAATTTGAGGGGTGTGTTGTGCTGAGCCCCCAGCAGAACTATGTCATGTTTCTTCTCGCTACTTTAACTCTTCAGTATGTACATACTACTAGTATTTCTTTAATTGAATTTAGCACCCCAATTAAGCACGTACTAGCTTTTTTAATAGTACTATATGCATAATTTGGCGACGAGCGCTCTCTATATGTACCACCTTTTTTTTAATTTCAAGTTTTGCTCCATGGCGCAATCCATCGATAGTACTACTGTACAAAAGTATACATTTTTTAAAAGGCTAGAGTACTATCCATCACATATATAGGCAGTTAAATTCTCAACCTAGAACGACATGCATGCCATGTAGTAAACCAATACGGAGGAAGTATAGTAAAAATGAGGTGATTTTACCGAGCGATCGGCGGGGGAGGATGGCCTGTCATGCGGTCCCACGTGTCATGATGTACCAAGGCGATGCACGTGTCCCTCTTGAGGCAGAAGCGATACTAGTACGTGGTTTGAGATGATGGCGAACCGAAGGCCCAGTTTGGATCAATGGGTTAGAGTTAGTTTGGGTTAGTTTGGACTCAACTAACTCAAAAAGATCCAAACAGGAGGGTTAGTTTGGGTTAGATGCATCTAACCCATCCAAAAACACTAACCCATACAAGAGGTGTTTATTTGGGTTTTCTTCTCAAGGCCATTAAAAATATTTTTTCTCTCGCTCTCCCCGCAGCAGATCCCTCCCCGCTTCCTCGAAGCTTATCCTCCTCTCCCTCCCTCCCTCTCGCACGTCCGTGAAGGCGCCTCGCCGTATCCGCGCTCCATCTAACCCTGCCATCCAAACACCTCTTTGGTTAGAGTTAGTTTAGGGTTAGTTCAGGGTTAGAATCTAAATCTAACCTCTAACTGAGTTAGAGTATCCAAACAGGGCCGAAGTGTGAAATAAGGGTTGCTTCGTCCGTCTGGGAAAGTCGGCATTGTGATTTGACGTCTCATTGCTCATTACTACTACTGGGCCGGTACAAGTGGGGTGCGTCCCCCTTGCTATTCTGCACTGTTATTTGGTGCTTGACACGTTGACCCGGTTGCTATATGTCCCACATGTCGGCGACAGGAAGTACAGAATTCATGAAAGGGAGCGTCGACGGAGGAGTATACTACAGAATTCATGAAAGCGAGCGACTTAGTTTTGGAAAAATCTGTTTTTACGGAGTACGTACCCACTAGGGTTTATAGGGCTCATCTAAAAAACATTCGTTTCTCCGTTTGATAAGTCTCAATTCTACTATACTAGTAGTAGTACCATTACATGTTGGATTTTGAGGTGCGTTAGATCACCCGACGCAAGCAGTGTCAAGAGGAAACTAACCAATGCATGTACAAGTTCATGGAAATTTAGTGGTCATTCATGCATTCGTTCTAATTAATGCCTCGGTAAACATAACTTCTTGAGAAAAACGAGCGTACTAATTACTTGTGCAAACTACGAAATTAATTCGAACCACTCACCGTCTACCTTGGTTGGAGAGATTTTGAAATTGAGCCATAAACTAGGAAAGGAGGGAGTAGTAACTTTTGTCTCGATTACTATTTGTGGCCTTGTATAGATGCAAAATGTATTTTTTATAGTGGCCTTGTATAAGTAAATGGAGGGAGTACTAACCAAAGTACGTAGTATGGACGAGGAGTAAACGGAGGGAGTAGTAAAATTTTCTCCTCGGGCTGCGAGCCACCACGCGCGTGGGCGAGGGAGGGCGTAAGGCGTGGTAAGCAAGCTTCACCTATCCTGCGAGCCACCGCGCCCGTGGGGGGGGAGACGGCGTACTAAGCAAGCTTCTACTCGTTCTGCGAGTTGACGGGACACATCAAAAGTACTCCAGTGTATAGAGCCTTGCCTCTAAGGTAGGCCCCACATGGTTTCGCTTTTTTTAATTTAACATAACGCGTCAAGTCGCAATTTGTTTGTTCACCCGTGGTAGACGATCCTCCCTCCACCAAGTGGACAACCAGTACACGTGCCAAATTACCACGTGGGCTACCTTTTTCGTACAGAAATGAGCTCCACCGTGTACCCGCGCGGGTGTGGTTGGGAAAGAGACGGAGTACGTACGCCGCCGTGCGTGCACCTCTTCTCTTCGTGCACGTCCCCCACCTACGTGGGTGTGTGTGAGAGAGATACAAACCTAAGACATATGTTGCCGTCCATCCCCATGACCTCCGCCCAGTCGAACCACCAGTCACCACCACGCCCCACTCCTCCTCGCCCTTATCTCTCATCTTTCTCCCTCCATTTTTATATACAAGGGGCCACTATCAAAATTAACATTTGCAGATATACAGGCCACTAACACTAATCGATGCAATATTAATGGTGTTTGCGGTACTAGCAAAGGAGTACATTAATTATCCCTTGCATGCATGCGGGAGTTTGTAAAAAAATGCATCTTGATGTTCCGTGCAATGCACGGGCATCTTGCTAGTCCATGAAAACAACACATGGCAAAATTCCACGGCGAACGAGGGATTTGAATCTGTTGGGAGGGGCTGTTTGGATCTTGCCCGGGGTAGCCAAAATATTGGCGACTACTTCGCCATGGCCGGCACCGGCTCGAGTTCATCCTAACATTGCCTCTTCTGTGGAGCCCATGCGGGGTCGACGAAGGTCCTCGCAACAAAAGGATCCAGCAAGACACCTGCTGTGTACGCCAGCGTCGCCTCCACGGTGGCCTTCATGGGACCCAAGCAGCGTCGGCCTCCCGTGTTCTACTTCTCCTCGATGATGGCGGCGGACGCGGAGGCACTGGCAACCGACTCGCCGCTCTCCGCGCACCCGTCTTCTGTCGCTGCTTGCATGGCACGGCCGCCGGCATGGGAGTCTTGGCGACAGAAACGGGAGACGCGGTACAAGGCGGCGGCATGGACGGTAACAACGACGCCCGTGCGCCGCTCCTCGTCGAGCTGGCCTGGAGCGGCGAGTTGCTGAACCGCGCGCCGGCTTGGGGCGGCAACTAGCTCCATCGGGCGAGGGGAGGGAGGTGGATCAGCGAGCTGCATAGCTCGTATCTGGCGGGCTACCCAGCCGGCTTGGATGCGGAATAACTACTCTTTGTAAGCCATTGTAAGAGTGGAAAAAATGGTGGAGGAGATAGGGGAGCGGCGGAGGTGTGCGATTCTTGGCCGGCGTTTGGCCTCGTTTAAATAGGAGATTAAATAGACGGCAGGCGGGAGGAGCTCGGCCGGCGTTGCGTTTAACGCGGGCCCGGTCATGAACGGACGTGTGTCCAGAGTGTGTTTCTCGGCTTCCACACGGGCGGGTTTCATGGAGGCATTTGAATGCGGCACGGAGGCGTGTTCAGCCGGGCGTGCCGCGAGTGGCGCCCTCGACTCTGACCTAGGACACCACGTCATTCTTCCACTGACGTGTGGGCTCTTTGGGTGCATGGCCTGCATATCAGTGACCCAACGCAGGCAGCGCACAGCAGAGGAACCTTTGGTGGGCCAGGGCGGTCAGAAGCGGGCATTTCATAAACCGATGATTGTTCATTGAGTGTGACGTCATCTTTTTCATGTAGATAAGCCTACTATGTTGATAGCCCGTTTGATACGTTGTGATTTATAAAGGCCGCTACAAACATCAATGTTCTTCTTATCACAGATAAGATTGATTAATACCCATAACAATCCATGTCCTTAACAAAGGGTGCATGCACGTATAGGTTGAATGTGTCTTGCGTCGTGTGCTGTGTGCATGCAGGCGTGCGAGTGTTGCGTGCGTGCAAGGGTACGTTTCAGTGTTGCATGCATGGGTGCGTACGTGCGTGTGTTCGTGAGTGCATGTGTACGTGTCAGTGTTGCACGCCAGCATGCGTGCGTGTGTACGTGTCAGTGTTGCACGCCTACATGCGTGCGTGCATGTGTACGTGCGGGGTGAGGCTACACGTCAGTCGACTGACTTTTTCATCTCTGGTCATTAGATTTTCCAGCCGTTGGATACGAAATCAAGGGCCTCCAGTTTATCATCAAACTCCACCCCCCTGAGCCGCCAGCCACCACCGGCCGAACCACCAGCCCCCCGCCCGCGGCCGGCCCGCCCTCCCCGAAACCACTCCCCCACCGCCGGTCCGCCGCCGCACCGGCCATCCCTCTAGCCCCCCGCCGAAGCTTTTTCTCCGGGGATCCCCACCCCACCGCCCAATGAACGCCCCCAACCGCCGGTGACTGCCAACCAGAGGTCTCACGACTTCGAATACCCACCGACCACTAATTTATTACCATTTTTGTCCTTCATATACGCGCTGACGGGTGGGCCCTATAGTAATGTGCGCTGTTGAATGTGGACCGTTTGACTGGTCAATTGATCGTGTTATCAACAAATTACGGAGCTGTATGGTGAGCCAGTGACCGTATGATCACCCTAAAATGTACTCCTATTTTATTAACACAGTACAAACTCAAACTACCATTTCTTTCTTTCATATACGGGCTGACAGGTGGGCCCCATGGTTACGCGCCCCGATGGTGCAACACTAGTTGCGCCATGTGGAATGTTTGACTGGTCAATTGATTGTGTCATCAACAAAATACGGAGTTGTACAGGTGAGCCAGTGACCGTATAATCATGATATGTATTTGTTTAACACGGTACAGACGCAAGGGCTCATATATACGCGCAAGCACTCACCGCTATAAGCGCACACACGCGAACCCTACCCCTATGAGCACCTTCGAGAGAGTTGGCCAGTATATATGATCTTGAGATTTTACGAAGTCACCATAGGTGCCTCGTAGTCGAGTGGAACGTCTCCTCCCACTGAACATACGTTGCCGGAAAATACTGAAATTAACACAAGATAAAAGCGAGCACCAGGACTTTAACCTTGGTGGGCTCGAGAAACCACTGTCCTCTAACCATCCAACCACATGTTGGTTAGCACGACAAAATGTATGTGGTGACCGTGATGAGCTTATTCTGAAGTCCAGTGACCATATCGTGCTTTCGCTTCAAATACAATGATCGTAAGTGTCGTCAACAAAATACGGAGCACGCATCAAATGCAAAGTCCGTCAGTGTCATCAACAAAATATGGAGACATATCGTGAGCTAGATACTGTTGTACTATTGTATATGCTTATTTTCTTAGTGGCCGATTGCATGTGTGGTGTGGTGGGCACATCATTTCTAGTTGTGGTGGGTCAACATGAAGACTCATGGGTCGGTTCCATCCTGCGCCACATATAGGTTGGACCGAGACGTGTTATACGAAGACCCATGTGGAGGACTCGGCGTACAACACGAAGCTACCAGAGTCGCGAAGGACTCTATCCCCACTGGTGATAAGCCGACTATATATGATTTGTAAACCCTAGCCCTTAGTTATGTTATACAGCTTGGGGGCTAGTTCGTCGATAGTATCCACACACGCACCAATGCCTGTTCACGTGTACTTTGTACACACCCCTATCACTAATATACAGTACCAGGAGTAGGCTCTTTCTTCAACTGCAATTGAATTCTAGCATGTGCATGGTTTATTTCATATTATCGATCCATAGAGTTGAGAGCGGTTTGAAACAGGCATGATTGCTTTTGCAATTCATATATAAACATTAATTAGTGCACTCCATGTTGTTAGTGTGAAGAACTTTATACATTTTCACTTGCATGGATACATTCCAAATTCTAGCTACGAAAGAGAAATAGAATACATGTCGAATTCAACATAAAGGGGGTTTCAAAGATTTGAATTCATAGGAAGTGCATTCATCTATTTGAACCCGAGATAATGGCATTTGTAAATCAGATGTAAAAGGGGGCATCAATCTTTGTTGTGAGTTTGAACATGCTATATATATATATTCATACGCATATCTAACTTTTTTTTGCAACCAAGGAGATTATATCTGGAACCATGCATGAACTGAGGTAAGTTGCATATTTTTTAATATATACTCATGTACAATGTATAATCAAATGTACCCCCTCCATTCTAAAATAACCGTAGCTTTAGGATTTTCAGGAGTAAAGATTTGTGAAGTTTGAAAAATCCTGAAAGTTCAATTCAAGAGAACCGAAAACGTTAATGCTTCTACTCCCAAATATTGAACGAAGTGCCAAATAGGCCTCTGGTCACCCGAAACCGCGCGAGACTAATGTTTTGATGGTAGGAAATTACTGTCCTGACTCTGGCCCGTGTAGCCTATCGGCCCGATGTCCAAAGGTCTAAACCGGGGTAGGTTTGTAACTTCACCAAGACGCCAGATAAGCATTCATACGCCGTGGGCGCCTACCCATGCGCTCGGCCGAAATCTATCCCGCCCACATTTGGGACACCTGACATGACTGCCCTACCCACAACCCGCAATATGTCCGAACTTTTAGATGGGGGGAAAGTTTGTAACTTTCCCCAAATTTCAAACAAGCGTGTCTCAAACCAAAACATTGTTCCCCCTTAGTTCCCCGCCTCCCTCTATTTCCCCATTCATACTCTGTGGGCACGAAAACGCCCTCTGCACCAGCCGTGAAACCCCAGTCTCCTCCGTCCTCCACCCCATAGCAGCCAATCCACCGCCGCCCTCCTCCATCACGCCAGAGCCGGTACGCCGACGTCATCGTCCAACGCAACTGCAACCGCAACGCCCTCAAGGACTTAGCAGCTGAAGCCGATGCAGAGATGCCTCCACGACGCCGACCCCGACGTGCGCCGTACCAGAACCACTCCGACCACGCCGTCCTGCGCCTCACTGCTGCGGCTCCACTATCGCAACCGTCCACCGCACTGGAGCTGTTCCCGCTACGCCGCCATTCGCCGCCTCGGATCTGCTTCCCCGCCGCCGACAGACGGCCACCGCACCACACTCAACAACTTGGCCATGGGTTCGTCCAAGGCTGCACCATCCTCCACAACTTCTGGTTTCCGGCGAACAACAAGAAGATCGTCGGAAAAATAGAAGGAGGACACAACACTGCCAGCAGAAAGAGGTACTCCTCTTCCCATATTCGTGCAAATCTTACGTCTCCGCTCACACCGTATTCATCCCACAAAAGAAACTAGTTGAGCGCTTATTACTGCATCTTCTTCGTGATACTAAATGCACAAGGTTTCCTCCCTTTTACTATTTCACCTTTGCTAGAGGTCAGTAGCCCGCCTGGATTTCAATTCAGGGTCAGTCGAACCGCAGTTAAAAGAAGCAGCACCTTCTTAGGCGCGCGGAGCACCTAGTCCGCCTGCTCCCCGTGGAAGCGGGGTGTGGGGCACAGGAGCTGCTTGCGCCCGATCTTGAGGTCGGCGGGGCTTGAATGGATGGCCGGGGGGGTGCCAAGCATGGCGGTGTGGTGAGGTCGAGGGGAGGGGAGGGCGCGGGCAGGGGAGGAATACTGGGCCGGTGGTTGCTGTTGTTTCAAGGAAGATCATCAACACTGACTGGCTAGAGGTAGATGAAGGCGATCTGCCCGTTCTTTGTACATTGGACGGTGCAGAAAAAATAGACTGACCTATTTTCTTTCAGTCGACTGTTATTTTCATAGAATCATGTAGTAATTTAGTGTGCCATGCATGTTGTAGAGCTATCATATGTCTCCAGTCATTTATTTCTCACCGACCTGCTATCTGCTACCTTTACACTATACTAATTGTGCACACGCTTCACCCATACTCACACTATTGTTTTTTTATGCATGGGTATTTCAGACTTTGACGCAGTGTTGATGAATGCAGAAAAGAAAAGACAGAAGTCGCTCCAGTATAATTCGAAGATAAGCACTAAGTGTTCCAGCGCTCTAGCGGGTGCAGTGTCAGCAGTTGGAGACAGTAAACGTAGCTCTGCAGTTGATGATCTCAATTGCCACACACAACCATCCCAAGTGCTTGCTTTAACTTCGCGCTGTCAAATGTGGTTGCATGTTGCATATGGTGTCTAGCTTGTATTGCTTCCAATTTGGTTAAATTGCATCTGCTTACTTTACACATTATACCTTTGATAATGACATGCTTTCCTGTTTTCGATACATACTACATATGTCTATTAACCATGTTCGTACATCAAACTAATGCTCTTTTGTATCCATCGTCAATCACTTATGATGAGACAGTCACCCGGGTGGGTTACTGTGAGACCCCATACTCGTTTAAAGAGTGTAGTGTCATCCTCCCCACATGATTCTCAAGAAACAGCAAGGCTAAATGAAGATAGTCAACGTAGCTCTCTAGTTGATCACCGCAATTCCCCCACACCACCATCGCAGGTGCTTGCTCTTACTTGGCAGTGTGATATGTGGTTGCATGTTGCATATGGTGTCTTGCTTGTAATGCTTCTAATTAGGGTAAATTGCATCTGCTTAGTTTACACACTATACCTGTGAATATGACATGCCTTCCTAATTTTGGTACACACTACATCTATGTGTTAACCTTGTTCGTACATGAAACTACCTCTCTTCTGTATCCTACATCAATCACTTATGATGAGTCACCTTTATTTGTTGCATATTGCATATTATTTCTAGCCTGTTGCCATCTATTGCTTCTAATTTGGTCAAATACATTTGTTAGGGCACCCTTTTAATTTGGCAGAGTAATATTGGTTTCATCTTTCATATGGTTTCTAGCTTGCATCGATTCTAACAAGTTAAGCACCTTGTGCTTAGTTTACACTTTATACATCATACATGTCAATATGTCACGCCGTCCTGTTTTTCATACATATTCCATCCTCCTATCATGCGGCTGCCTTACATGAAAGTAGTGTTCGTCAGTATCATGCATCAATGAGTTCTGAAGAGCAAATTTTATTCCTTTTTCTTGTGGGTTTGACTTGACAATGCAAAATCAAGAAAGAGAAAGGAAAAGAGTAAGGAAGGCGATGATGGTGGTCCTCTGCAGCAACGTAAACGGAGCATCTGTACCAATTCTCCTTGTACTAATAGTGCATTACAAGGTCCAAGTCTCCGCTCCCCTACTCCACCATCCAAGGTGCTTGCTCTAACTTGGCAGTGTGATATCTGGTTGCATGTTGCATATGGTGTCTAGCTCGTATTGCTCCTAATTAGTGTAAACTGCATCTGCTTAGCTTACACATGATACATGTGAATATGACACGCTTTCCTGTTTTTGGTACATACTGTATCTTATGATAAGGCACCTTTAAGTCGCCACTGTGATATTGGTTGTGTCTTGCATATGATTTCTAGCATGTACTGCTTCTAATTTGTTGAAACGACATATAGTTTGAACTTGGCAGAGTGATATTGGTTGCATCTTTCATATGGTGTCTAGCTTGCAGTGCTTCTAATTTTTTGAAATGCCTTCTTCTTAGTTACCACATCATAGGTGTGAATATGTCACACCATCCTGTTTTTCATACATATTCCATCCTCGCATCATGTGTTTTTCTTTTATCCGAGTAGTGTTCGTCAATATCATGCATGAATGAGTTCTGAAGAGCGAATTTTATTCCTTTTTCTTATCGGTTTGACTTCACAATGCAAAATCATTACAGCTGAAGGAAATTAGTCCGTCAGTGGATGATGGTAGTCCTTCGGAGCAACTCAAACTGGGGGTCTCTACAGATTCTACTCCGCCATCCTCCCAACAAGATTCGCAAGACAACATAAGGCTGGACAGTCAACGTAGCTATGTAGATGATGAGCACATCTCCCCTACTCCACCATCACAGGTGCTTGCTCTAACTTGACACTATTATATGTGGTTGCATGTTGCGTATGATGTCTAGCTTGTATTGCTTCTAACTTGAATTGCATCTACTTACTTTACACATAATGCCTGTGAATATGACACGTGTTCCTGTTTCTAGAACATACGTGTACATGATGAGCACATCTCCCCTACTCCACCATCACAGGTGCTTGCTCTTACTTGGAACTGTTATACGTGGTTGTGTTTTCCGTATGATGTCTAGTTTGTATTGCTTCTGATTATGTTGAATTGCATCTGCGTAGCTTACAACTTATACCTGCAACGATCACTTACCCATAAGACACATTTAACTTGGGATTGTGATGAAGGTTGCATCTTGCATTGTCTTCTAGCTTGTACTGCTTCTAATTTCTTCAAATGGCACTTACGACGAGACACTTTTTACCTGATAGAGTGATATTGGTTGCATGTTCATATGGTGCCTGGCTTTCATTTCTTCTAATTTTGTTGAAATGCCTTCCGCTTACTATTTTTTCATACATATTCCATCCTCCTATCGTACGTGTGAATATGAAACGCTGTCTTTTTTTGTATATATTCCATCCTCCTATCCTACGCTTGCCTTACATCAAAGTAGTGTTCGTCTGTATCATGCATCAACCAGTTATGCAGAGCAGATTTTATTCATCTTGTGGTTTTGACTTCATAAGGCAATATCAGAAAATAGGAAGGAAAAGAGTAAGTTAGGGGATGTTGTGGTCCTCTGCACCGACGCAAATAGAGACTCTCTAGATTTGCCACTGCTACTTCTAATGAAGTTGAAGTCCGAAGTCTACATGATGAGTTCATCTCCCGTACTCCACCATCGCAGGTGCTTGCTCTAAGTTGACAGTGTGATAATTGATTTCATGTTGCATATGTTGTCTAGCCTGTATTTCTTCTATTTTGATTAAATTGCACCTGCTGAGTTTATACGTTATACATGTGCATATGACATGGCTTTCTGTGTCTAGAATACACTGCATCTATCTATCATACCATGTTCTTACATCAAAGTACTGCTGTTGTGTATCCCGCATCAGTCACTCATGATTGGACGCTTTTAACATGGCAGTTTGATAGTGGTTGCATCTTGCATTGATTTCTACGTTGTACTGCTTCTAATTTTTCGAATTGCCACTTATGACAAGACACTTTTAACTTGGCAGAGTAATATTGGTTGCATCTTTCATATGGTGTCTAGCTTGCATTACTTCTATTTTCTTGAAAATCATTCTGCTTAGTTTGCACGTCATAGTTGTGAATATGTCATGCCGTCCTGTTTTTCTTACATATTCCATCCTCATACGGTTGTCTTACATCAAAGTATTGCTTGTCTGTATCATGCATCAATGAGTTCTGAAGAGTGATTTTATTCTTTTGTGTTGTGGGTACAGCTTGACATGGCAAAGTCAAAAAAGAGCAAGGAAAATAATATAGTAGGGAGTGTTGTTACTCGTCGGGTGAAACGGAAAAGGTTCTGTCGTCGAGATTCTGCTGGTACTTATAGTGCAGTAGAAGGTCCAAGTCCACTAGCTAAATCTACAAACACAGTATCACCTGCTCCACCACCTGCAACATCCGCTTCAACTGTACCAGCGTCTCAACCAGTTACTCGTTCGTTTGCTCCCAAACTGGCCAGTTCCCAAGCTGCCTTCACACCTAACACTACTTCCGAAGCACTGCTGACACAACAGGACTTGGCAAGATCAGATGAACCTCATGAGCATCAACACCAAGACAGTACCTGACCGAGTCAAGTTGCAGTTGCATGCTCCTTTATATGTACTCTCACAGTTTGATGTACACTAACACTCCCATATTCGTTGTTGAACTAGCACCACGGTGCAAGCGGAAACAGACATCAAGGATAATGCTTGACAGATTAACAAAATCTAAAGGAGGAAGAATGGAGATCCATTTTGAGGCAGGTTTAGAAAGGCCACGTGATGCTACAGAGTGTGCCAAGTTAGTATCAGAGGCAGCCATTGCCGTTAGGTGTCATGCACGTATCCTCCCAACGTGGATCTAGTACAGGAATGAGAAAGACAATACCCAGTTTAACACCTTCCTTGACCATTTATCTGTAAGCAATGTTATTCATCGCAATTAGTAATATTGTCTTGCTCTGTCCCATACTTTCTAGCTTCCACCTAATAAGACTCACATTCTTTTTTCAACAGATGAGGTTCAAGTTGGATCCGAAAGATGATGCAACTAGACAAGCATGCACTCATGTTTTTTAGTCTGCTCTGCGACAGTATCGGTACCACCTTAGAAAATCTCACTTTGAAGGGAAGGCTAACAATGGAATCGCCCAAACATCTCCAGTGGAATATATTACAGATGAAGACTGGACAGCCCTCGTTAAACACTAGTCTCATCCAAAGTATCAGGTAGGCTATATGTATTTGATCAGACCACATATTGAACTTGTATTTATGTATGTGCCTTACAAGTGTATCTTTTTCTAGGCTAATTGTTTGAAGAACAAAACCAACCGTTCTAAAGTAAAATTCCAACAGACTACAGGATCTCGTAGCTATATTGCACACTGCGAGGCTCTTGTAAATAGCTGCTACTTCCTTCTTTTTTGTGCCATATTATCGTATCTATATTGACTTGTTACAAATATAGAGGAAATCCCGTGTGGACCAAAAATAACCTGAACCGAATGAAGTGCAAATCTTCAAGGATTGCCACACCAGCAAGATGAAGGGCATGAGCACACCAGTTCAAGCCGTGGTTGTAAGTCCGTACTCCTCCTGCCTTGAACTGATTGGTACTGTGATGTGTTCATTTAACTACTTGGTTTGCAGCCAATGTCAGTTACTCTGTTCAGTTTCATTCACAGTTGTCTTAACGTATCATTTCACCTTACATGGTTTAAAAGAGATGAAGGATATTCTTTTGGTCTTGATCTGTAATCTAGTTGTTATGTTCACGTGCACACACATTGATAAAATAGCATGTTTGTTTTATATCTGTTTGTCCATGATATGAATGATGTCATACTATGTTCATCCTACTTTAAACCATGTCTCTTTATCCTTAGATCTCAACGAATGTGAGGAAATAGACAATACAGTAGGCATGCTACATGGACATATGTTCCGAAAGTGATTTTATTATGTAATTGGCACTACAATACATGCTAATGTATTACAGTAGTTCACCAAATAACTTATGTATAAACGTTTAACCTACTTTGTTTGTTTTTATCTCATTAGTAACTTATCTGGTACACTAATCTACAAGTTCAAACTTTCAGGAAGCTATGGAACAAATGATTGAACAGCCACAACCACCTGAAGGTGACGAGGCTACTACAGGCACAATGTCACCTCTTGCTGTAGTGTGTCAGTATCTCTCCACTAACAGTGCAAAAAGCACCTTCCTGCATAATTCTGGGTTGGTTGTCAAGGTAACCTCGTCCAAATCGCCTACTGAACAAAATCTTCCTGCTAGACAGAGTGATATATCTGTGCTCCAGAAACAAGTCCAAGCCCTAATGGACGTTGTTTCGGAAACAAGAATACTGGTTGAGAAATGTCGTCAAGATATGAATGGTTTCGAAACCAGACTATCAGACATTCGCTTCGTTGTTCAAGAGCAATGGTGGAAAAAAGGTGGAGATCGTGCTGCTCCGTCAGATTCTACAGCCTGAAACATTAGCACTCAGGTCAAATGATATGTGCTTCTATACATCTGATGGTGCTTTTATCTAGAAGGACTGTAAACTTTATGCCAACAGGCCTTTTGTTGTATGGTTGGAATTTATTTTGTTGTGATACAACATTTATGATGCTGCCTCATGCTGCAGTAATTACGGCGCTATTTTTGTATAGTGTAGGTTTATCTTAGTAATGTATTCGGCCGAAACCTTCGTAGGAGCCCAACATGCCAACATTCATCGGGCCCATTCCAATTGGGCTAAAAACGATTACGGGCCTAAATTGGCATGTAGCCCACTAAAAATATCTGGGCCTAAATTGGCATGTAGCCCACTAAAAATATCTGGGCCTAAATCAGCATAAGCTTTCATATTTTTCTGGTAGGCCTGTGCCCATAGTGGGCCTTTAACTGGCCTAAACATAATTTGGGCCCTCAGTAAAAATAGGCCGTTTACAGGTGTAAATATCTCGACCCCATAAAATACATGGGCCTTTAATAGACCGAAAGTGAGATTGGGCCCTGATTGTGCCAAATAACCCACTGGACTTTAACAGGCCGAAATTCGGACGGGCCGTAAATGCGCCGACCTAATACACGGGCCCTTAACAGGCCGGAACTTCGGTCGGGCTAGATTATCGTCATTTATATATGGGCCGTTAATGGGCCCGATGTGACGTTGGGCCACATATGGCCCATGGTTTACGTCCGGCGTTAACAGGCCAAAAATGACAACAGGCCGAAAGTGTCCCAAAGCTATAGTGGGCCTCTAACAGGCCGAATGTCAGACATGGCCGAATATGACCCAAATCCTTCACGTTCGTTTATGGGCCGAAAGTTTTGATGGCCTGTAAATGGGCCCAAATGAAGCCGGGCCTTTAACAGGCCGGAAATACATCGGGCCGTAATTCGGCCCAATTACTTAGCAGACTGTTAACAGGCCAGAAGTGACCATGGGCCGCGTTGATGACAAGTTTAGGACAGGCCATTGACGGGCCAATTTGACAGAGAATGTTGGGCCTTTAGCTGGGCCGACCCATTATGGTCGGCAGAATCTAGTGGGCCTTTAGTTGGGCCGGCCCATTGTGGTCCGCAAAATCATGTGGGCCTTTAGCCGGGCCGGCCCATTATGGTCTGCAAAATCGTGTGGGCCTTTAGCTGGGCCGGCCCATTATGGTCCGCTAAATTTTGTGGGCCTTTAGCTGGGCCGGCCCATTATGGTCCACTAAATCTTATGGGCCTTCGGTTAGGCCGGCGCATTTAATCTTTGTGGGCCACTTTTGGGCCGGTCCACGTGTCAACATATCATAGGCCCATCTCGACCGTTGGATGAGTGACACCTGTGCCAACGCGGAGCTGACGCGTGGATCCGTCAGCCAATGGGAATTTTACACGTGGAAAATCGGCATTGGTCGTGGCTGTTAACGGGTTATCGGATCCAAAATCCGACCCAATAGCTAAACGGTGTTCCGTTACGGTGGATGCCACGTGTCGGTCACCCTTGACGAAAGCACTTCTGTGACGCGTGATTTATCGTCATGGAAGTGGACACTTCTGTGATGATAATTTTGGCAATGTCATGGAACACTTCTACGACAGCACAAGTATGACTATCTTGATTCTGTCATAAATTTGTCATGGATGTACATGCATGACAGAAAACGTGACCTACTATGACAAACACGTGTCATCACGGAAGTGTATTTTTTTGTAGTGTATATGCATTATTGTTTATCTGACAAAAGAGCCCATATTGCCTTGTCTTCTCTTGTTTATTGAATGCCTGCAGATTCCAGCTTAGTCCAATGCACATGCACTATTATTATTATTCACATCTTTCGGTCGTGCAAGTGAAAGGAAATTACGAATATATATGATGGACTGACTGAGATGAGAAAAGCTGGTATGAACTCGACCTCTTTTGTTTTTGTAAATATGATGAGTTCATCATTCTTGAATCAGCTTGTTATGAATAAACATGTTTGCAATGAAAATTAGAGATCATAGTTGCTTGTGCCATGCTTGATTAGCTATGAGTTATAATGGTTTACCTTGTGTGCCAACATGCTATTGAGATGGTTATGATGTGGTATGATGGGGTGGTATCCTCCTTTGAATGATTTAAGTGACTTGACTTGGCACATGTTCATGCATGTAGTTGAAACAAATCAACATAGCCTTCACGATATTTATGTTTATGGTGGATTATGTCCTACTCATGCTTGCATCCAATGTTTATTAATTTTAATGCATGTACATGGCTGTTGTCGCTCTCTAGTTGGTCGCTTCCCAGTCTTTTGCTAGCCTTCACCTATACAAAGCGGGAATACTGCTTGTGCATCCAATCCCTTAAACCCCAAAGTTATTCCAGATGAGTCCACTATACCTTCCTATATGCGGTATCTACCTGCCGTTCCAAGTAAATTTGTATGTGCCAAACTCTAAACCTTCAAATAATCATCCTGTTTTGTTTGCTCGAATAGCTCATGTATCAACTAGGGCTGCATGTATCTTCCATGCTAGGCGGGTTATTCTCAAGAGGAGTGGACTCCGCTCCTCACTCATGAGAAAATGGCTGGTCACCAGGATGCTCAGTCCCATGCTTTATGCAAACTAAATCAAAAATAATTGCAAAACAAAACTCCCCCTGGGACTTGATGTATGTTTGAGGCACTTGTTGTTTCGAGCAAGCCATGGATTGATGTTTGTTGGTGGAGGGGGAGTATAAACTTTGCCATTCTGTTTGGGAACCGCCTATAATGTGTGTAGCATGGAAGATATCGCCATCTCTTGGTTGTTATGTTGACAATGAAAGTATACCGCTCAAAATGTTAATTATCTCTATTTCAAAACCGAGCTCTGGCACATCTACAAATCCCTGCTTCCCTCTGCGAAGGGCCTATCTATTTACTTTTATGTTGAGTCATCACCCTCTTATTAAAAGCACTAGCTGGAGAGCGCAGCTGTCATTTGCATTCATCACTATTAATTTATATTGGGTGTGACTATGATTGGATCTATTTTACCATGAATTACAATGTCTAGTCGGTCCTTGATCTTTAAAGGTGCTCTGCATTTATGTTTTGCGATCTCAGAAAGGGCTAGCGAGATACCATCTTGTTATATCATATTATGATTGTTTTGAGAAACTGTTGTCATCCGAGATTTATTATTATGGCTTGCTAGTTGATTATGCTATTGATATGGGTAATCATGAGACCTGAGAATTGTTGCAAATATGGTTAGTTATAATCTTTGCTGAAAACTTGAATGCTAGCTTGACATATTTACAACAACAAGAGCAAACAGAGTTTGTAAAAGTGTTTCTTTATCTCTTTCAGTTTGTCAACTAAATTGCTTGAGGACAAGAAAGTGTTTAAGCTTGGGGGAGTTGATACGTCTCCGTCGTATCTACTTTTCCAAACACTTTTGCCCTTGTTTTGGACTCTAACTTGTATGATTTGAATGAAACTAACCCGGACTGACGCTGTTTTCAGCAGAATTGCCATGATGTTGTTGTATGTGCAGAAAACAAAAGTTCTCGGAATGACCTGAAATTCCACGGAATATCTTACAATAAATAATAAAAAATCCTCGCCAAAGATGAAGACCAGGGGGCCCACACCCTTTCCATGAGGGTCGGGGGCGCCCCCCCCTAGGGCGCGCCCCCCTACCTCATGGGCCCCCTGGAGACCTCCCGACTCCAACTCCAACTCTATATATATGCTTTCGGGGAGAGAAAAATAGGAGAGAAGATTTGATCGTGTTTTACGATACGGAGCCGCCGCCAAGTCCTCAAACCTCTCGGGAGGGCTGATCTAGAGTCCGTTCGGGCCTCCGGAGAGGGGGATTCGTCATCGTCGTCATCATCAACCATCCTCCATTACCAATTTCATGATGCTCACCGCTGTGCGTGAGTAATTCCATCGTAGGCTTGCTGGACGGTGATGGGTTGGATGAGATTTATCATGTAATCGATTTAGTTTTGTTAGGGTTTGATCCCTAGTATCCACTATGTTCTGAGATTGATGTTGCTATGACTTTGCTATTCTTAATGCTTGTCACTAGGGCCTAAGTGCCATGATTTCAGATCTGAACCTATTATGTTTTCATCAATATATGAGAGTTCTTGATCCTATCTTGCAAGTCTATAGTAACCTATTATGTGTTATGATCCATTAACCCCGAAGTGACCATAATCGGGATACTTACCGGTGATGACCGTAGTTTGAGGAGTTCATGTATTCACTATGTGCTAATGCTTTGTTCCACTTCTCTATTAAAAGGAGGCCTTAATAACCCTTAGTTTCCATTAGGACCCCGCTGCCACGGGAGGGTAGGACAAAAGATGCCATGCAAGTTCTTTTCCATAAGCACGTATGACTATATTCGGAATACATGCCTACATTACATTGACGAATTGGAGCTAGTTCTGTGTCACCCTATGTTATGAATGTTACATGATGAACTGCATCCGGCATAATTATCCATCATTGATCCGATGCCTACGAGCTTTCCATATATTGGTTTACGCTTATTTACTTTCCCGTTGCTATTGTTACGATCACTACAAAATACCAAAAACATTACTTTGCTTTCGTTACTCTTTTGTTACCGTTACCATCACTATCATATTACTTTGCTACTAAACACTTTGCTGCAGATACTAAGTTTCCAGGTGTGGTTGAATTAACAACTCAACTGCTAATACTTGATAATATTCTTTGGCTCCCCTTGTGTCAAATCAATAAATTTGGGTTGAATACTTTACCCTCAAAAGTTGTTGCGATCCCCTATAATTGTGGGTTATCAGCAACCTCTCCCATACGTTCCAAAACTCGGTAAGGTCCTACAAATATCGGGGCTAGCTTTCCCTTAACTCTAAAACGTTTAACTCCTCGCAGGGGTGACACACGAAGATATGCTCCCTCTCCGATTTCATAGACTACCTCCTTGCGTTTTGAGTCTGCACAACTTTTCTGCCTGGATTGGGCTATCTTCAGTCTGTCTTGAATCAACTTAACCTTCTCTTTTCAATCTTTGATCAAATCTGGTCCAAACAACTAGCGGTCTCCAACTTCATCCCACCTCAATGGTGTCCTGCACCTTCTTCCATACAAAGCTTCGAAGGGTGCCATCTTCAAACTGGCTTGTTAACTGTTGTTGTAAGAGAACTCTGCGTAGGGAAAATTATCATCCCAACTAGATCCATAGTCAAGCGCACAAGCTCTCAACATGTCTTCCAGAATTTGATTGACTCTCTCGGTCTGTCCATCTGTCTGCAGATGAAAAGTTGTACTGAACTCTAGCCTAGTGCCCAAAGTCTGGTGCAACTGGTGCCAAAACTTTGAAGTAAACCGTGTTCCTCTGTCTGATACAATAGTCCTTGGAACTCCATGCAGACATACGATCCTGGTCATGTATATCTTGGCCAACTTCGCATTGGTATAGGTGGTTTTCACTAGGATAAAGTGAGCCACTTTGGTCAAGCGATCCACTACTACCCAAATAGAATCATGTCCCGATTGGGTCCTGGGTAATCCGGTGATAAGAATAATCATGGATAGGTCCCTGACCGAAAATAAAATAAAAAGAAAATACTAACGAATGAACGTTCACTGTCTGAACCTAACCGACGAACAATGTTCGTTAAAACAAACGTACGGACGAACGTCCGCTAAATAAACGAACCTACGAAAAACCATTCTAATAAATTAAACCGGGGAAACTAAAAAAACGGATCTAGATCTAGATCTAGGGTTTACCTAAAAACCGGAAAAAATGCGGCAACTCCGGCGGGACTCCGGCGACAGCGGCGGCGGCGTGGGCGGGGCGACAGCTAGGGTTTGGCGGAGGTGGGCTGGCAGCGGGGTGGGCTACGGAGTAGGGAGCCAGCTTATAAAGCCTGGGCGGCAGGGAGTCCGGTTCAGTTACGGCCCGTTAGGTCGGTTGACTTAAAAAACAGAATTCTCCAGAAAAATCCTAGAAAATAAAATAAAAATCTAAAATTACTAAAACAAATCTTCGCCGTCTAAATAGAATATTTAGAACAAGGTGAACATTTTCTTGGCCTAAACATGCAATTTTGAAAAAACATATTTTTCTAATACAAATAAAATAGCGATAAAATCCAAATAAAATAATTTATTTGGTTTTAACATTTTTCCTCCAATATTTCAATTACTTTGGAGAAGTCATATTATCTCCTCTCATATATTTTAATTTGAAATATATTCGGAGGGAAAAATAATTAAAACCAAAATTATCCTTGTTTCAATATTAGAGAAAATCAAATATGAAACACTGAAATCCCCAACTCTCTCCGTGGGTCCTTGAGTTGCTTAGCATTTCGAGGATCGCAAAACAAAAATGCAATAAAATATGATATGCAATATGATGTCCTATGCATAACATTCCAAATTGAAAATTTGGGATGTTACACCCCCCTCCCACATATATAAAGGGGGGAGGAGAGGTGCCCGGCCCAAGGGGGGCGCCATGGGGGAGTCCTACTTGGACTCCCGGTCCAAGTAGGATTCGATCCACCCCCCCTTCCTATTCCCACTAGGAGAAGGAGGGAAGGAGGAGGAGAAGAGAAGGAAAGGGGGGGCGACCCCCCAACCCTAGTCCAATTCAGATTGGGCTTGGGGGGCGCCACCACCTGGTCACTGCCTCCTCTCTCCACTAGGGCCCATGAAGGCCCATTAACTCCCTCGGGGGGGGGGGGGTTCCAGTAACCCCTGGTACTCCGTAAAATGCCCGAACCTTTCCGAAACCATTCCGGTATCCAAACATAACCTTCCAATATACCAATCTTTATGTCTCGACCATTGCGAGACTCCTCGTCATATCCATTATCTCATGCGGGACTCCAAACAAACTTCGGTTCATCAAAACACATAATTCATAATACAAATCGTCATTGAACGTTAAGCGTGCGGACCCTGCGGGTTCGAAACTATGTAGACATGACCAAGAAACATCTCCAGAAAATAACCAATAGCGGAACATGGATGCTCATATTGGCTCCTACATATTCTACGAAGATCTTTCTCGGTTAAGCCGCATAACAACATACATTGTTCCCTTTTTCATCGGTATGTTACTTACCGAGATTCGATCGTCGGTATCATCATACCTAGTTCAATATCATTACCGGAAAGTCTCCTTACTCGTTTCGGAATACATCATCGCGTGACTAACTCATTAGACACATTGCTTGCAAGGCTCATAGTGATGTGCATTACCGAGAGGGCCCAGAGATACCTCTCTGATACACAGAGTGACAAATCCTAATCTCGATCTATGCCAACTCAACAAACACCATCGGAGACACATGTAGAGCATCTTTATAATCACCCAGTTATGTTGTGAAGTTTGATAGCACACAAGATATTCCACTGGTATTCAGGAGTTGCATAATCTCATAGTCAGAGGAACATGTATAAGTCATGAAGAAAGCAATAGCAATAAAACTAAACGATCATTATGCTAAGCTAACGGATGGGTCTTGTCCATCACATCATTCTCTAATGATGTGATCCCGTTCATCAAATGACAACACATGTCTATGGTCAGGAAACTTAACCATCTTTGATTAATGAGCTAGTCTAGTAGAGGCATACTTGGGACACTCTCTTTGTCTATGTATTCACACATGTACTAAGTTTCCAGTTAATACAATTCTAGCATGCATAATAAACATTTATCATGATACAAGGAAATATAAATAACAAATTTATTAGTGCCTCTAGGGAATATTTCCTTCAGTTATCTATGACATCATGTTAATTTCTGGGAAATAAGAAGTATATTCTTATCACTGTTTATAATTCCTTACTGATTTCCTTGTCCCACATAATGTAGTTCTATATGAATAAGCCGCACATGCATCTATTCGTCCTAGTATTCCTCTTTATTGATTTCATCTTCCCTCATAGGTTCTGAAGTGACTTTGCTTCCAGTAACATGCTTGTGTTTGTTTTTCTCTTAAAAGGTAAATCTTCGAGACTCGTGAATATTGCAAGTAGGAAATATATAAATCAATAAGTTCACAGAATATGCCTTAAGAATTAACACAGAGATATGTATTTATTGCATGGAATCTTCACAAGTTGATGATTGTGCCACACCACTCTTTTAAATAAATTAAGTTCTTTAAAAAATGCAATGTTTTTATTTCTTCATTTTTGTATTCTATGTTGAATTTCATTGGAAGACTATCATACATGTTATCTATTTTGATATTCTTGGCTGATGTAAGATAAAGCATTCAGATCCATATTTTGTACAATTCTATACGCCATAATCCGGAATGTTATCCAAATCTTAGGATGGATACAATTCTTTTGTTCATGTGTTATACAAGATAAATCATTACAGAATCTGAATGCAAGAATATTCTAACCTTTGTTTACATGAATCACAACTCTAAACATGCAGAGATATGAAAAATATTTTTGAATTATCAAATATGAAGTCACTTCATACATTTATTTTATTTCCAGTTTCAGCTACATCCGATTTCTCAAGTTTTCTGTACCTATTTGTATTGTTGATCAGTCATTTGTTAATCATCGACCACTCGACCTGTTGGGTTTCGTAGTAATTTCAAAAATTTTCCTACGCACATGCAAGATCATGTGATGCATAGCAACGAGGGGGAGAGTGTTTTCTACGTACCCAACGCAGACCGACTGCGGAAGCGATGACACGACGTAGAGGAAGTAGTCGTACGTCTTCACGATCCAACCGATCAAGCACCGAAACTACGGCACCTCCGAGTTCGAGCACACGTTCAGCTCGATGACGATCCCCGGACTCCGATCCAGCAAAGTGTCGGGGAAGAGTTCCGTCAGCACAACGGCGTGGTGACGATCTTGATGTACTACAGCAGCAGGGCTTCGCCTAAACTCCGCTACAGTATTATCGAGGAATATGGTGGCAGGGGGCACCGCACACGGTTAAGGAATAGATCACGTGGATCAACTTGTGTGTTTCTGGGGTGCCTCTGCCTCAGTATATAAAGGAGCCAAGGGGAAGGGGGGCGCCGGCCAGGGAGGAGGGCGCAGGAGGAGTCCTACTCCTTCCGGGAGTAGGACTCCCCCCCCCAATCCTATTCCAACTAGGATTCCCAAGGGGGGAAAGAGAGAGAGGGGGGCCGGCCACCTTCTCCTAGTCCTAATAGGACTAGGGGAGGGGGAAGGTGCGCAGCCACCTTTGGCTGCCCCTTTCTCCTTTCCACTATGGCCCATGAAGGCCCATATAGCTCCCGGGGGGTTCCGGTAACCTCCCGGTAACCCGGTAAAATCCCGATTTCACCCGGAACACTTCCGATGTCCAAACATAGGCTTCCAATATATCAATCTTTACGTCTCGACCATTTCGAGACTCCTCATCATGTCCGTGATCACATCCGGGACTCCGAACAACCTTCGGTACATCAAAATGCATAAACTCATAATATAACTGTCATCGTAACCTTAAGCGTGCGGACCCTACGGGTTCGAGAACAATGTAGACATGACCGAGACACGTCTCCGGTCAATAACCAATAGCGGGACCTGGATGCCCATATTGGCTCCTACATATTCTACGACGATCTTTATCGGTCAGACCGCATAACAACATACGTTGTTCCCTTTGTCATCGGTATGTTACTTGCCCGAGATTCGATCGTTCTTTACTCGTTCCGTAATACATCATCTCACAACTAACTCATTAGTTGCAATGCTTGCAAGGCTTATGTGATGTGCATTACCGAGAGGGCCCAGAGATACCTCTCCGACAATTGGAGTGACAAATCCTAATCTCGAATACGCCAACCCAACATCTACCTTTGGAGACACCTGTAATGCTCCTTTATAATCACCCAGTTACGTTGTGACGTTTGGTAGCACCCAAAGTGTTCCTCCGGTAAACGGGAGTTGCATAATCTCATAGTCATAGGAACATGTATAAGTCATGAAGAAAGCAATAGCAACATACTAAACGATCGGGTGCTAAGCTAATGTAATGGGTCATGTCAATCAGATCATTCAACTAATGATGTGACCTCGTTAATCAAATAACAACTCATTGTTCATGGTCAGGAAACATAACCATCTTTGATTAACGAGCTAGTCAAGTAGAGGCATACTAGTGACACTTTGGTTGTCTATGTATTCACACATGTATTATGTTTCCGGTTAATACAATTCTAGCATGAATAATAAACATTTATCATGATTATAAGGAAATAAATAATAACTTTATTATTGCCTCTAGGGCATATTTCCTTCACGACCTACCTTAAGCTGCACCAAAGGTGTGCCCCCGCATAGGTAAGCTTCTCTCTCGCCCTCTACATTTGCATACTTTACCTTGCTTTGGTGAATCTGAAAGATGATGACTACTAAAAGTGTACAAAAGGGAAGGATCGGGAAAAATATGATAGAGTTGAAAACACACCTCTTCCACTGATGGATGTTTCCAACTACTAGAACTAGATGGTTCCTATATTGAGTTTTCCCACTAACCTGCTAGAAAAAGAAAGGACATTTAGCATTCTTAAATAGCAAAAATACATTGCATGTACTTATAAGTTGTAACATGATAAAAAAATTAAACAATGTTGTGTAGAACTACTCATGTCAGTCTTTTGCTGTTGTAGATTGCAAGGCAAATAGATGGTCCACGGCTAAGCTGTTGATTGCAAGATAAATAGATGGTGCATGGCTAATTTGTTGATTGCAAGGCGGAGAATGTGGCAACTACCAGATAGTTCTACATTAATGTTAGAGTGTTACTATCATGCACTACAAAAAATACACTTCCGTGATGATACATGTTTGTCACAGTAGGTCACATTTTCTGTCATGCATGTACATCCATGACAAATTTATGACAGAATCAAGATAGCCATACCTGTGCTGTCATAGAAGTGTTCCATGACATTACTAAAATTATCATCATGGAAGTGTCCACTTGTCGGTGTCAAAACCGGTGGATCTTAGGTAGGGGGTCCCGAACTGTGTGTCTAAGGCGGATGGTAACAGGAGGCGGGGGACATGATGTTTACCCAGGTACGGGCCCTCTCGATGGAAGTAATACCCTACGTCCTGCTTGATTGATCTTGATGATTTGAGTATTACAAGAGTTGATCTACCATGAGATCGTAGAGGCTAAACCCTAGAAGCTAGCCTATGGTATGATTGTATGTTGTCCTACGGACTAAACCCTCCGGTTTATATAGACACCGGAGGGGGCTGGGGTTACACAGAGTCGGTTACGAGGGAGGAGATTTACATATCCATATTGCCAAGTTTGCCTTCCACGCCAAGGAGAGCCCCATCCGGACACGAGACGAAGTCTTCAATCTTGTATCTTCATAGTCCAACAGTCCGGCCAAAGGATATAGTCCGGCTGTCCGGAGACCCCCTAATCCAGGACTCCCTCAGTAGCCCCTGAACCAGGGTTCAATGACGATGAGTCCGGCGCGCAGTTTTGTCTTCGGCATTGCAAGGCGGGTTCTTCCTCCAAATACTCCATAGAAGATTTTGAACACAAGCATAGTGTCCGGCTCTGCAAAACAAGTTCCACATACCACCGTAGAGAGAATAATATTTCCACAAATCCAATCATACCACGGCCCGGTCATTATTCGAGCCGTTTTTCTCAACCAACTACTGCATATATCGTGAGGTGGTTTCCTTGGCACGTCTTGTCGAAGTAGAGATCATGTCCCCTTATCACAGGATTCTCATCAATACGGATGTGGGTAACCCAACCACGCCATCAATTACGGCACCTGGGGAATGAGAGGTTTTACCAGGTGAATGGGGAGGTGCGTAGCCTCTTCCGCCCCTATAAAGGGACAAGGATTCACTATTTTCACCCACGCCTTCTTCCCGATTCATTCCCTTCTGCTCAGGCTCCAGCGCCCAAGCATTCACCTTCTCTGCCCACAAAACGTCTTCCAAAGATGCCCGGATCCAGAGCATGAGGCAAATGGATGGCCTCTACCGTCCGAGAGAAGGATATCAAAAAGCTTCGGGAGGCCGGGTATCTGGCCAAGAAAATCAGCCACCGTCTCCCGACGGCGGGACAGATCGTCCCCACTCCAGAACCCCATGAGAGGGTTGTATTCCTCCCTCATTTTGTCCGCGGGCTAGGGTTTCCCCTCCACCCGTTCGTTCGTGGCATCATGTATTATTATGGGATCGATCTTCATGATCTGTTCCCTAATTCAACATCTCGACATTCATTGTCGTGTGCGAGGCTTTTCTCCGTATTTCGCCGCACTTCGGTTTATGGCTGAAGGTTTTTAATGTGAAGCCCAAGGTGGTGGGCGGCGAACACGCCGAGTGCGGGGGCGCTATGGTGAGCAAGATACCTAGCGTCATATGGCCAACGGAAACCTTTAATGATTCTGTCAAGGAGTGGCAACAGCAGTGGTTTTATATCACTGAGCTGTGCGGTAAGGAATGGGCCACCGCTCCCGAGTTTCGATCCGGCGCCCCTCTGCGGCTTACATCCTGGATTAAGAAAGGCCTGACTAGTCCTCGTCCGACGAACTGTCGGTGCTCCGGACGCGCGTTAAAGATATGGGAGATAAGAACATTGAACTTGTCAACGTAGTCCAGGTGATGTTAGTCCGCCGGGTACTGCCTTGTCAACACCGGACTTGCAATCTATGGGAATTCGATCCGGCCAGGCACCAAACCTTGCGAGGGTTCTTCGGCTCCTCGCACAAGGACATTTGGAAGGTGCTTTTCAAGTCCAGCAAATCATGGCCAGACTCCGCCGACGACCGCAGGTACCAACTGTCCCGCCCTGCAAGTTCAGTGAGTTTATCCAACTTTTCTATCTGCATGACCCAAAGGAAGCGCTTAACGCGTGTTTATTGAACTCTCCCAGGGCTGGACGTAGAAGGCAGAGCGGATCCATTGTCCGGCCCCGCTGCCCGAAGACCCGGCCATCCCACTTCTGACGAATATGCTGGTCCCGGTGCCTTACAAGGTGCCGAAGAAGATGGCTGAGAAGGAGGCCAAAAAGACCCGGGGCGGCCTTCATCGCCGCGGCACTTCGGACACAGTATCCAAAGGTTCTGGTGCCCATTACGCCTCCGAAGAGGACGAAGAGGAGGAGGAAGATGAATCCCATGCGGGGGGAAGAAGGAAGAGGACGGCCTCCGCACCCTTGGAGGTCGAACTGCCCAAAAGGGGAAGGGCTCCTCTTCCGGAGGAGCCCACTGCCGCCGCCGACAGCGGCCCGGCATGGGATCGCAGGGCCCAGCCCCTGGTGAACTCGTAAGTATATAAAATCCGAGTACGTTTAAGCATCCACTCATCGTGGCTTAGTATTTTAGCCTGTGAGGTCCCGCACCAAACAATCCTCATCGAAGGACCTGCTGAGCTCAAATGCTATGGAGAGCGGGACGCCCCCAAAGGCCCCTTCCTCCAAACAGGTGCATAACACCGAGGCTTTATCCTAGAAGGACTCCGGCCAAGTAGGAAAGGAAGAAACTGTGAAGGCGGCGCCTTGAGGTCAAACAGCAGGGGCCGGACACGTGGGGAAAAATATTCCCATGGGGTCTGACGGTGGGGGCGATCCTGAGTTCGGCTCCCCACCGGATGCGATTCCAGAGACCTATACGGCTCCAAAATCAAGAAGGCAGCCTCCTTCGGCTGGAGGGGGCGTGCCTGTTCCGTTGGTGACCTCTGTCCATCCAGAAGTGTCGGATGCTTTGTTGGTGGCACTACAAGACGCCTCCATCGTTGATGAACACCGTGCCCTTATGGGTGCGTTGATTGAGAAGATTCGGTCGACTGAGAGTGGACTGAACGAAGCCTGTATCAGCCTTATAAGAGGCTTTGAGGTATGTTTTATGAGTTGTCGAAGAGTGTCATAGTATAGATAGTAGCCCCTGATACACTGTTCGAAGAAAGAAAGAACCGGACAGGGGATCGAATTGATGATAGCTACCTCTTGAGCACTGCGTTGGTTTTCCCCGAAGAGGAAGGGATGATGCAGCAAAGTAGCATAAGTATTTCCCTCGGTTTTTGAGAACCAATGTATCAATCCTGTAGGAGGCTACGCGCGAGTCCCTCGTACCTGCACAAAACAAATAAATCCTCTCAACCAACGCAAATAGGGGTTGTCAATCCCTATAAGGCCACTTATGAGAGTGAGATCTGATAGATATGATAAGATAATATTTTTGGTATTTTTGTGATAAAGATGCAAAGTAAAATAAAGGCAAAGGAAATATCAAAGGAAATAACTAAGTAGTAGGAGATTAATATGATGAAGATAGACCCGGGGCCATAGGTTTCACTAGTGGATTCTCTCGAGAGCATAAGTATTCTACGGTGGGTGAACAAATTACTGTTGAGCAATTGACAGAATTGAGCATAGTTATGAGAATATCTAGGTATGATCATGTATATAGGCATCACGTCCGAGACAAGTAGACCGACTCCTGCCTATATCTACTACTATTACTCCACTCATCGACCGCTATCCAGCATGCATCTAGAGTATTAAGTTAAAAACAGAGTAACACGTTAAGCTAGATGACATGATGTAGAGGGATAGACTCATGCAATATGAAGAAAACCCCATCTTGTTATCCTCGATGGCAACAATACAATACATGCCTTGCTGCCCCTACTGTCACTGGGAAAGGACACCGCCAGATTGAACCCAAAGCTAAGTACTTCTACCATTGCAAGAAAGATCAATCTAGTAGGCCAAACCAAACTGATAATTCGAAGAGACTTGCAAAGACAACCAATCATACATACAAGAATTCAGAGAAGATTCAAATATTATTCATAGATAGACTTGATCATAAACCCATAATTCATCGATCTCAACAAACACACCGCAAAAAGAAGATTACATCGAATAGATCTCCACAAGAGAGGCGGAGAACATTGTATTGAGATCCAAAAAGAGAGAATAAGCCATCTAGCTACTAACTATGGACCAGTAGGTCTGAGGTAGACTACTCACACTTCATCAGAGGGGCTATGGTGTTGATGTAGAAGCCCTCCGTGATCGATGCCCCCTCCGGCGGAGCTCCGGAACAGGCCCCAAGATGGGATCTCGTGGATACAGAAAGTTACGGCGGTGGAATTAGGGTTTTGGCTCCGTTTCTAATCGTTTGGGGGTACGTAGGTATATATAGGAGGAAGGAGTACGCCGGTGGAGCAACATGGGGCCCACGAGGGTGGAGGGCGCGCCTGGGGGGGTAGGCGCGCCCCCTACCTCGTGGCCTCCTCTTTTCTTTCTTGACGTAGGGTCCAAGTCTCCCGGGTCTTGTTCGTTGAGAAAATCACGTTCCCAAGGTTTCATTCCATTTGGACTCCGTTTGATATTCCTTTTCTTCGAAACCCTAAAATAGGCAAAAAAACAGCATTTCTGGGCTAGGCCTCCGGTTAATTGGTTAGTCACAAAAATAATATAAAAGTGGATAATGAAGCCCAATAATGTCCAAAACAGTAGATAATATAGCATGGAGCAATCAAAAATTATAGATACGTTGGAGACGTATCAAGCATCCCCAAGCTTAATTCCTGCTCGTCCTCGAGTAGGTAAATGATAAAAACAGAATTTTTGATGCGGAGTGCTACTTGGCATAATTTTAAGGTAATTCTTCTTAATTGTGGTATGAATATTTAGATCCGAAAGATTCAAGACAAAAGTTCATATTGACATAAAAATAATAATACTTCAAGCATACTAACTAAGCAATTATGTCTTCTCAAAATAACATGGCCAAAGAAAGTTCATCCCTACAAAATCATATGGTTTAGTCATGTTTCATTTTCGTCACACAAGAATGCTCTCATCATGCACAACCCCGATGACAAGCCAAGCAATTGTTTCATACTTTAGTAATCCCAATCCTATAAACTTTCACGCAATATATGAGCGCGAGCCATGGACATAGCACTACGGGTGGAATAGAATATAATGAGGGGGTTAAGTGGAGAAGACAAAAAAGGAGAAAGTCTCACATCAATGAGGCTAATCAATGGGCTATGGAGATACCCACCGATTGATGTTAATGCAAGGAGTAGGGATTGCCATGCAACGGATGCACTAGAGCTATAAATGTATGAAAGCTCAACAAAAGAAACTAGTGGGTGTGCATCCAACTTGCTTGCTCACGAAGACCTAGGGCACTTGAGGAGGCCCATTGTTGGAATATACAAGCCAAGTTCTATAATGGAAAATTCCCACTAGTATATGAAAGTGACAAAACAAGAGACTCTCTATCATGAAGATTATGGTGCTACTTTGAAGCACAAGTGTGGCAAAGGATAGTAACATTGTCCCTTCTCTCTTTTTCTCTCATTATTTTTTTGGGCCTTCTCTTTTTTTATGGCCTTTCTCTTTTTTGTGGCCTTTCTCTTTTATTCCTCACTTGGGACAATGCTCTAATAATGATGATCATCATACTTGTATTTATTTACAACTCAATGATTACAACTCGATACTAGAACAAAGATGACTCTATATGAATGCCTCCGGCGGTGTACCGGGATATGCAATGAACCAAGAGTGACATGTATGAAAGAATTATGAATGGTGGCTTTGCCACAAATACTATGTCAACTACATGATAATGCTAAGGAATATGACAATGATGAATGTGTCATGACGAATGGAATGATGGAAAGTTGCATGGCAATATATCTCGGAATGGCTATGGAAATGCCATAATAGGTAGGTATGGTGGCTGTTTTGAGGAAGATATAAGGAGGTTTATGTGTGAAAGAGCGTATCACATCACGGGTTTTGGATGCACCGGCGAAGTTTGCGCCAACTCTCAATGTGAGAAAGGGCCATGCAGGGTACCGAAGAGGCTAGCAAGGATGGAAGGGTGAGAGTGCGTATAATACATGGACTCAACATTAGTCATAAAGAACTCACATACTTATTGCAAAAATCTGCAAGTCATGAAAAACCTCGGTACTATGTGCATGCTCCTAGGGGGATAGATTGGTAGGAAAAGACCATCGCTCGTCCCCAACCGCCACTCATAAGGAAGACAATCAAATAACACCTCATGTTTCAAATTTGCTGCATAATGTTTACCATACATGCATGCTACGGGACTTGCAACTTCAACACAAGCATTTCTCAATTTCACAACTACTCAACTAGCACGACTTTGATATTATTACCTCCATATCTCAAAACAATCATCAAGCATCAAACTTCTCTTAGTATTCAAAACACTCCTAAGAAAATTTTACTAACTTTGAATACCTAGAATATTAGGATTTTAAGCAAATTACCATGCTATTAAGACTCTCAAAATAATCTAAGTGAAGCATGAGAGATCAATAGTTTCTATAAAACAAATCCACCACCGTGCTCTAAAAGATATAAGTGAAGTACTAGAGCAAAAATTATATAACTCAAAAGATATAAGCGAAGCACATAGAGTATTCTAACAAATTCCAAATCATGTATGGCTCTCTCAAAAGGTGTGTACAGAAAGGAGGATTGTGGTAAACTAAAAATCAAAGACTCAAATAATACAAGACGCTCCAAGCAAAACACATATCATGTGGCGAATAAAAATAGAGCTCCAAGTAAATTTACCGATAGAAGTAGACGAAACAGGGGATGCCTTCCGAGGAATCCCCAAGGTTTGGCTTTTAGGTGTCCTTAGATTATCTTGGGGTGCCATGGGCATCCCCAAGCTTAGGTTCTTGCAACTCCTTGTTCCATAATCCATCAAATCTTTACCCAAAACTTGAAAACTTCACAACACAAAACTTAAAGTAGAAAATCTCGTGAGCTCCGTTAGCGAAAGAAAATAAAACACCACTTCAAGGTACTGTAATGAACTCATTATTTATTTATATTCGTGTTATACCTACTGTATTCCACCTTCTCTATGGTTTATAAACTATTTTACTAGCCATAGATTCATCAAAATAAGCAAACAACACACGAAAAACAGAATCTGTCAAAAACTGAACAGTCTGTAGTAATCTGTAGCTAGCGCGAGATCTGGAACCCCAAAATTTCTAAAATAAATTTCTGGATGTGAGGAATTTATCTATTAATCATCTTAAAAAATAATTAACTAAATAGCACTTTCCAAATAAAAATGACAGCAGTTCTCGTGAGCGCTAAAGTTTCTGTTTTTTACAGCAAGTGTAACAAGACTTTCCCCAAGTCTTCCCAACGGTTCTACTTGGCACAAACACTAATTAAACACAAAAAACACAACCAAAACACAGGCTAGATAAATTATTTATTACTAAACAGTATCAAAAATCAAGGAATAAAAATAAAATTGGGTTGCCTCCCAACAAGCGCTATCATTTAACGCCCCTAGCTAGGCAAGCCAGAATAGATCTAGGTATTGCCATCTTTGGTAGGCAATCCATAAGTGGCTCTCATAATAGATTCATAAGGTAATTTAATTTTCTTTCTAGGAAATTTTTCCATGCCTTTCCTTAATGGAAATTGGAATCTAATATTTCCTTCCTTCATATCAATAATTGCACCAATCGTTCTAAGGAAAGGTCTACCAAGAATAATAAGACATGAAGGATTGCAATCTATGTCAAGAACAATAAAATCTACGGGCACATAATTCCTATTTGCAACAATAGGAACATCATTAATTCTTCCCATAGGTTTTTAATAGTGGAATCTGCAAGGTGCAAGTTTAGAGAGCAATCATCAAAATCACGGAAACCTAACAAATCACACGAAGTCTTTGGAATCGTGGAAACACTAGCACCCAAATCACATAAAGCATAGCATTCATGATCTTTGATTTTAATTTTAATAGTTGGTTCCCACTCATCATAAAGTTTTCTAGGGATAGAAACTTCCAATTCAAGTTTTTCTTCATAAGATTGCATCAAGGCATCAACGATATGTTTAGTAAACGCTTTATTTTGACTATAAGCGTGAGGAGAATTTTGCACGGATTGTAACAAGGAAATACAATCAATCAAAGATAAATTTTCATAGTTAAATTCCTTGAAATCCATAATAGTGGGTTTAGCAACATCTAGGGTTTTAATTTCTTCAATCCCACTTTTATCAAATTTAGCATCAAGATCAACAAATTCCGAATTCTTAGAACGCCTTCTAGGTAAAGGTGGATCATATTCAGTCCCATAATTATCAAGATTCATATTGCAAAACAAAGATTTAATAGGGGACACATCAATAACTTTTAGATCTTCATCTTTATTTTCATAGGAACTAGAAGAACACACTCTTATAAATGCATCTTTCTTAGCACGCATCCTAGTGGTTCTTTATTTGCACTCATCAATGGAAATTATCATGGCTTTGAGAGACTCATTGATATCATGCTTAGGTGGAATAGATCTAAGTTTCAAAGAATCAACATCAAGAGAAATTCTATCAACGTTCCTAGCCAAATCATCAATCTTAAGCATTTTTTACTTCAATCATAGCATTAAAATTCTTTTGCGAATTAATAAATTCTTTAATATTAGATTCAAAATCAGAGGGCATATTATTATAATTTCCATAAGAATTGTTGTAGGAATTACCATAATTACTAGAGGGATTACTAGGATAAGCCCTAGGGTTGAAATTTCCTCTATACGCATTGTTACCAAAATTGTTCCTACCAACAAAATTCACATCCATAGATTCATTATTATTCTCAATCAAAGTAGACAAGGGCATATCATTAGGATCAGAAGAAACACTCTTATTAGCAAATAATTTCATAAGTCCATCCATCTTTCCACTCAAAACATTAATTTCTTCTACAGCATGCACCTTTTTATTAGTAGATCTTTTAGTATGCCATTGAGAATAATTAACCATAATATTATCTAGGAGTTTAGTAGCTTCTCCTAAAGTGATTTCCATAAAAGTGCCTCCCGTGGCCAAATCTAAAAGATTTCTATAAGCAAAATTCAATAATCTAAAAGATTTCTAGAAGCAAAATTCAATCCGGCATAAAAATTTTGTATAATCATCCACAAATTCAAACCATGAGTAGGGCAATTACGTATCATTAATTTCATTCTCTCCCAAGCTTGTGCAACATGTTCATGATCAAGTTGCTTAAAATTCATAATATCGTTTCTAAGAGAGATGATCTTAGCGGGAGGAAAATACTTAGAGATAAAAGCATCTTTGCACTTATTTCATGAATCAATACTATTTTTAGGCAAGAACAACCAAGCTTTAGCACGATCTCTAAGCAAAAGAAATAGCTTCAATTTAACAATATCATTATCCACATCTTTCTTCTTTTGCATATCACACAAATCAACAAGCTTTAGATGGGTAGCGGCATCTTCACTAGGAAGGCCAGAAAACAGATCTTTCATGACAAGATTCAGCAAAGCAGTATTAATTTCACAAGATTCAGCATCGGTAAGAGGAGCAATCGGAGTGCTAATAAAATCATTGTTGTTGGTATTGGTGAAGTCACACAATTTAGTATTATCTTGAGCCATCGTGACAAGAAGCAATCCAACACACAGCAAACAAGCAGCGGGCAAGAGGCAAATAGAGAAGGGGAGGATAGAGAGAGAGGGCGAATAAAACGGCAAGGGTGAAGTGGGGGAGAGGAAAACGAGAGGCAAATGGCAAATAATGTAATGCGAGAGATAGGTATGTGATGAGTACTTGGTATGTTGACTTTTGCGATAGACTCCCCGGCAACGGCGCCAGAAATCTTCTTGCTACCTCTTGAGCACTGCGTTGGTTTCCCCGAAGAGGAAGGGATGATGCAGCAAAGTAGCGTAAGTATTTCCCTCAGTTTTTGAGAACCAAGGTATCAATCCAGTAGGAGGCTACGCGCGAGTCCCTCGTACCTGCACAAAACAAATAAATCCTCGCAACCAACGCAATAGGGGTTGTCAATCCCTACACCACTTACGAGAGTGAGATCTGATAGATATGATAAGATAATATTTTTGGTATTTTTGTGATAAAGATGCAAAGTAAATTAACAAAGTAAAGCAAGAAAACTAAGTAGTAGGAGATTAATATGATGAAGATAGACCCGGGGGCCATAGGTTTCACTAGTGGCTTCTCTCAGGGGCCATAGGTTTCACTAGTGGATTCTCTCGAGAGCATAAGTATTCTACGGTGGGTGAACAAATTACTGTTGAGCAATTGACAGAATTGAGCATAGTTATGAGAATATCTAGGTATGATCATGTATATAGGCATCACGTCCGAGACAAGTAGACCGACTCCTGCCTATATCTACTACTATTACTCCACTCATCGACCGCTATCCAGCATGCATCTAGAGTATTAAGTTAAAAACAGAGTAACGCCTTAAGCAAGATGACATGATGTAGAGGAATAGACTCATGCAATATGAAGAAAACCCCATCTTGTTATCCTTGATGGCAACAATGCAATACGTGCCTTGCTGCCCCTGATGTCACTGGGAAAGGACACCACAAGATTGAACACAAAGCTAAGCACTTCTCCCGTTGCAAGAAAGATCAATCTAGTAGGCCAAGCCAAACTGATAATTCGAAGAGACTTGCAAAGATAACCAATCATACATAAAAGAATTCAGAGAAGATTCAAATATTATTCATAGATAGACTTGATCATAAACCCACAATTCATCGATCTCAACAAACACACCGCAAAAAGAAGATTACATCGAATAGATCTCCACAAGAGAAGGAGAGAACATTGTATTGATATCCAAAAAGAGAGAAGAAGCCATCTAGCTACTAACTATGGACCCGTAGGTATGAGGTAGACTACTCACACTTCATCGGAGGGGCTATGGTGTTGATTTAGAAGCCCTCCGTGATTGATGCCCCCTCCAGCGGAGCTCCGGAACAGGCCCCAAGATGGGATCTTGATACGTCCCCAACGTATCTATAATTTTTGATTGCTCCATGCTATATTATCTACTGTTTTGGACTATATTGGGCTTTATTTTCCACTTTTATATTATTTTGGGACTAACCTATTAACCGGAGGCCCAGCCGAGAATTGCTGTTTTTTTGCCTATTTCAGTGTTTCGAAGAAACAGAATTTCAAACGAAGTCCAAACGGAATAAAACATTTGGGAACGTGATTTTCTCACCCAACGTGATCCAGGAGACTTGGACCCTACTCCAAGGAACAAAAGAGGCAGTCACGAGGGTGGGGGGCGCCCCCCTAGGGCGCACCCCCTACCTCCTGGGCCCCACGGAGCTCCACCGACGTACTCCTTCCTCCTATATATACATACGTACCCCCAAACAATCAGAACAGGAGCCAAAAACCTAATTCCACCGCCGCAACTTTGTGCATCCACGAGATCCCATCTTGGGGCCTGTTCCAGAGCTCCGCCGGAAGAGGGCCGTCATCACGGAGGGCTTCTACATCATCATAGCCTCTCCGATGAAGTGTGAGTAGTTTACCTCAGACCTTCGGGTCCATAATTAGTAGCTAGATGGCTTCTTCTCTCTTTTTGGATCTCAATACAAAGTTCTCCCCCTCTCTTGTGGAGATCTATTTGATGTAATCTTCTTTTTGCAGTGTGTTTGTTGACACCGACGAATTGTGGGTTTATGATCAAGTCTATCTATGAATAATATTTGAATCTTCTCTGAATTCTTTTATGTATGGTTGGTTATCTTTGCAAGTCTCTTCGAATTATCCGTTTGGTTTGGCCAACTAGATTGGTAGTTCTTGCCATGGGAGAAGTGCTTAGCTTTGGGTTCGATCTTGCGGTGTCCTTTCCCATTAACAAAAGGGGCAGCAAGGCACGTATTGTATCGTTGCGATCGAGGATAACAAGATGGGGTTTATTTCATATTGCATGAATTTATCTCTCTACATCTTGTCATCTTGCCTAAGGCGTTACTCTATTTTTAACTTAATACTCTAGATGCATGCTGGATAGCAGTCGATGAGTGGAGTAATAGTAGTAGATGCATAATCGTTTCGATCTACTTGTCCTGGACGTGATGCCTATATACATGATCATGCCTAGATATTCTCATAACTATGCTCAATTCTGTCAATTGCTCAACAGTAATTTGTTCACCCACCGTAGAATACTTATGCTCTTGAGAGAAGCCACTAGTGAAACCTATGGCCCCCGGGTCTATTCTCATCATATCAATCTCCATCACTTTAATCTTGCTTTGCTTTTTACTGTGCTTTTACTTTTTACTTTGCATCTTTATACCAAAAATATTATATCTATCAGATCTCACTCTCGTAAGTGACCGTGAAGGGATTGACAGCCCCTAATCGCGTTGGTTGCGAGTAGTTATCGTTTTGTGCAGGTACGAGGGACTTGAGCGTGGCCTCCTACTGGATTGATACCTTGGTTCTAAAAAACTGAGGGAAATACTTACGCTACTCTGCTGCATCATCCCTTCCTCTTCAGGGAAAACCAACGCAAGCTCAAGACATAGCAAGAAGGATTTCTGGCGCCGTTGCCGGGGAGTCTATGCAAAAAGTCAACATACCAAGAACCCATCACAATCTCTATCTCTCGCATTACATTATTTGCCATTTGCCTCTCGTTTTCCTCTCCCCCACTTCACCCTTGCCGTTTTATTCGCCCTCTCTCTCTCTCTCTATCCTCCCTCTCTATTTGCCTCTTTTTCCCGTTTGCTCTTGTTTGCTCGTGTGCTAGCTTGTTTGCTTGTCGCCATGGCTAGTCTCATCTCTTCCCCGTTGTCTCCTAAGAGTGAAGTTCTAAATTTTAAAAAAAGGGAGGGAGAAAATCTAAAATATGCTTGGTATAGAATTTTCAATGCTCAAAATAGATCTACGAGGAAGCAATCTACCTTAGTTCTTCTCCGCAATTTTTATGTAGGTGTTAATCCTTGGTATAGATATATCCTTGATACCATTACCGGAGGGAACTTCTTTGGGAGCCATACTTTTGATTCTTATAATGCTATGCTAAATTTATTTGGCTCACCACCTCTTTTGGTTAATGGAACCATGTTAACTTTAGAGCATGTTATGCAAAGACTTGAAATTATTGAAAATAAAGTTGCTACTACTGAATTAATTGAAAATCTAGATAAAAAGATCCACAATCAAATTACTCAATATGGATCTAAGGTAGGAATGACTCTAAAAAATATTAAGGAAAAGGGACCCATAGTTAATGAGAAGATAAACTTAGATTCTACTAGAATTGATAAACTTGAGGGTATCATTACAAACTTGGGAACCGCTTTTTCTCCCGTAAAGAATACTCCAAGTCCTCCTACTAAAATTGCCAAGCTTATGTATGTTCCTAAAAATAAGGGTGAATCATCTAGTAAGGAAACTGCGGATCTTAAATCTATAAGTATTCATCCTAATCTTTTTGCTATCATTAAGGAACCGGTTGCTACAAATGAATTTTTTGATCTTATGCCTAAAAGTTTGATAATCACTAGAAAGAAAGAAGTTCCTAAGGGAAATAGATGCCTCATTGAAGAATTGCCTACCAAAGATGGCAATACCTAGATCTATCCTCGCTTTTATGCCTAGCTAGGGGCGTTAAACGATAGCGCTTGTTGGGAGGCAACCCAATTTTATTTTTATTCCTTGCTTTTTGCTCCTGCTTAGTAATAAATAAATTATTTAGCCTCTGTTTTGGTTGTGTTTTTGTGTTTAATTAGTGTTTGTGCCCAGTAGAACCGTTGGGAAGACTTGGGGAAAGTCTTGTTGAACTTGCTGTAAAAAACAGAAACTTTAGGGCTCACGAGAACTTCTGTCATTTTTATTTGAAGAGTGATATTTAGTTAATTCTTTTTGAAGATGATTAATAGATAAATTAGTCACGTCCATAAATTTATTTTAGAATTTTTGGGGTTCCAGATATTGCGCTAGCTACAGATTACTACAGACTGTTCTGTTTTTTACAGATTCTGTTTTTCGTGTGTTGTTTGCTTAGTTTGATGAATCTATGGTTAGTAAAATAGTTTATAATCCATAGAGAAGTTGTAATACAGTAGGTTTAACACCAATATAAATAAAGAATGAGTTCATTACTGTACCTTGAAGTGGTCTTTTGTTTTATTTCGCTAACGGAGCTCACGAGTTTTCTATTTTGAGTTTTGTGTTGTGAAGTTTTCAAGTTTTGGGTGAATTCTTTTGATGGATCATGGAACAAGGAGTGGCAAGAGCCTAAGCCTGGGGATGCCCATGTCACCCCAAGATAATCCAGGGACACCAAAAAGTCAAAGCTTGGGGATGCCCCGGAAGGCATCCCCTCTTTCGTCCACTTCCATCGGTAATTTACTTGGAGCTATATTTTTATTCACCAACATGATATGTGTTTTGCTTGGAGCGTCTTGTATTATTTGTGTCTTTGTTTCTTAGTATGCCACAATCATAATTGATGTACACACCTTTTGAGAGAGCCATACATGAATTAAAATTTGATAGAATACTCTATGTGCTTCACTTATATCTTTTGAGCTAAGTAGTTTTGCTCTATGTGCTTCACTTATATCTTTCGAGCTAAATAGTTTTGCTCTATGTTCTTCACTTATATCTTTTGAGTGTTATAATTTTGCTCTATGTGCTTCACTTAGATCTTTTAGAGCACGGTGGTGGATTTGTTTTAAAGAAACTATTGATCTCTCATGCTACACTTAAATTATTTTGAGAGTCTCTTAATAGCATGGTAATTTGCTTAATAATAATATGCTTGGTATTCAATATTTGTGAAACTTTCTTTTGAGTGTGTTGAATGCTAAGAAAAGATTGAAGCATGATAATTGTTTTGAGATATGGAGGTGATAATATTAAAGTCATGCTAGTTGAGTAGTTGTGAATTTAAAGAATACTTGTGTTAAAGTTTGTGATTCCCGTAGCATGCACGTATGGTGAACCATTATGTGATGAAGTCAGAGCATGATTTGTTTATTTATTGTCTTCCTTATGAGTGACGGTCGGGGACGAGCGATGATCTTTTCCTACCAATCTATCCCCCTAGGAGCATGCGCGTAATACTTTGCTTTGATAACTTCTATATTTTTGCAATAAGTATATGAGTTCTTTATGACTAATGTTGAGTCCATGGATTATATGCACTCTCACCCTTCCACCTTTGCTAGCCTCTCTAATACCGCGCACTTTTCGCCGGTATCATACACCCACCATATACCTTCCTCAAAACAGCCACCATACCTACCTATTATGGCATTTCTGAAGGAAATATGCCCTAGAGGCAATAATAAAGTTATTATTTATTTCCTTATAATCATGATAAATGTTTATTATTCATGCTAGAATTGTATTAACCGGAAACATAATACATGTGTGAATACATAGACAAACAAAGTGTCACTAGTATGCCTCTACTTGACTAGCTCGTTAATCAAAGATGGTTATGTTTCCTGACCAAGAACAATGAGTTGTTATTTGATTAACAAGGTCACATCATTAGTTGAATGATCTGAATGACATGACCCATTACATTAGCTTAGCACCCGATCGTTTAGTATGTTGCTATTGCTTTCTTCATGACTTATACATGTTCCTATGACTATGAGATTATGCAACTCCCGTTTACCGGAGGAACACTTTGGGTGCTACCAAACGTCACAATGTAACTGGGTGATTATAAAGGAGCATTACAGGTGTCTCCAAAGGTAGATGTTGGGTTGGCGTATTTCGAGATTAGGATTTGTCACTCCGATTGTCGGAGAGGTATCTCTGGGCCCTCTCGGTAATGCACATCACATAAGCCTTGCAAGCATTACAACTAATGAGTTAGTTGCGAGATGATGATTACGGAACGAGTAAAGAGACTTGCCGGTAACGAGATTGAACTAGGTATTGGATGCCGACGATCGAATCTCGGGCAAGTAACATACCGATGACAAAGGGAACAAAGTATGTTGTTATGCGGTCTGACCGATAAAGATCTTCGTAGAATATGTAGGAGCCAATATGGGCATCCAGGTCCCGCTATTGGTTATTGACCGGAGACATGTCTCGGTCATGTCTACATTGTTCTCGAACCGTAGGGTCCGCACGCTTAACGTTACGATGACAGTTATTTTGAGTTTATGCATTTTGATGTACCGAAGGTTGTTCGGAGTCCCGGATGTGATCACGGACATGACGAGGAGTCTCGAAATGGTCGAGACGTAAAATTGATATATTGGAAGCCTATGTTTGGACATCGGAAGTGTTCCGGGTGAAATCGGGATTTTACCGGAATACCGGGAGGGTTACCGGAACCCCCCGGGAGCCAAATGGGCCAACATGGGCCTTGGTGGAAAGTGAAAGGGCTGCCCACAAGGGTTGCACGCCTCCCCCCTTCCCCTAGTCCTATTAGGACTAGGAGAAGGTGGCCGGCCCCCCTCTCTCTCTTTTCCCCTTTGGGGACCCTCTCTCTCTCTCTCGGAATCCTATTAGGAATAGGATTGGGCGGGGGGAGTCCTACTCCCGGTAGGAGTAGGACTCCACCTGCGCCCTCCTCTTGGCCGGCCAGCCCGTCCCCCTTGGTCCTTTATATACTGAGGCAGAGCACCCTAGAAACACCAAGTTTATCCACGTGATCTATTCCTAGCCGTGTGCGGTTGCCCCTGCCACCATAATTCCTCGATAATACTGTAGCCGGAGTTTAGGCGAAGCCCTGCCTGCTGTAGTACATCAGATCGTCCACCACGCCGTTGTGCTGACGGAACTCCTTCCCCGACACTTTGCTGGATCGGAGTCCCGGGATCGTCATCGAGCTGAACGTGTGCTCGAACTCGGAGGTTGCCCCGTAGTTTCGGTGCTTGATCGGTTGGATGTGAAGACGTACGAATACTTCCTCTAACGTCGGTGATCGCTTCCGCAGTCGGTCTGCGTGGGTACGTAGACAACACTCTCCCCTCTCGTTGCTATGCATCACCATGATCTTGAGTGAGCGTAGGAAAATTTTTGAAATTACTACGAAACCCAACAGTGGCATCCGAGCCTAGGTTATTTATGTTGATGTTATATGCACGAGTAGAACACAAGTGAGTTGTGGACAATACAAGTCATACTGCCTACCAGCATGTCATACTTTGATTCAGCGGTATTGTTGGACAAGACGACCCGGACCAACCTTACGCGTACGCTTACGCGAGACCGGTTCCCTCGACGTGCTTTGCACATAGATGGCTTGCGGGCGACTGTCTCTCCAACTTTAGTTGAACCAAGTGTGGCTACGCCCGGTCCTTGAGAAGGTTAAAACGGAGTCTATTTGACAAACTATCATTGTGGTTTTGATGCGTAGGTAAGATGAGTTCTTGCTTAAGCCCGTAGCAGCCACGTAAAACTTGCAACAACAAAGTAGAGGACGTCTAACTTGTTTTTGCAGGGCATGTTGTGATGTGATATGGTCAAGGCATGATGCTAAATTTTATTGTATGAGATGATAATGTTTTGTAACCGAGTTATCGGCAACTGGCAGGAGCCATATGGTTGTCGCTTTATTGTATGCAATGCAATCACGATGTAATGCTTTACTTTATTACTAAATGGTAGTGATAGCCGTGGAAGCATAAGATTGGCGAGACGACAACGATGCTACGATGGAGATCAAGGTGTTGCGCCGGTGACGATGGTGATCATGACGGTGCTTCGGAGATGGAGATCACAAGCACAAGATGATGATGGCCATATCATATCACTTATATTGATTGCATGTGATGTTTATCCTTTTATGCATCTTATATTGCTTAGATTGACGGTAGCATTATAAGATGATCTCTCACTAAATTATCAAGAAGTGTTCTCCCTGAGTATGCACCATTGCCAAAGTTCGTCGTGCCCAGACACCACGTGATGATCGGGTGTGATAAGCTCTACGTCCATCTACAACGGATGCAAGCCAGTTTTGCACACGCAGAATACTCAGGTTAAACTTGACGAGCCTAGCATATGCAGATATGGCCTCGGAACACGGAGACCGAAAGGTCGAGCGTGAATCATATAGTAGATATGATCAACATAACGATGTTCACCATTGAAAACTACTCCATCTCACATGATGATCGGTTATGGTTTAGTTGATTTGGATCACGTGATCACTTAGAGGATTAGAGGGATGTCTATCTAAGTGGGAGTTCTTAAGTAATTTGATTAACCGAACTTAAACTTATCATGAACTTAGTACCTGATAGTATCTTGCTTGTTTATGTTGATTGTAGATAGATGGCTCGTGCTGTTGTTCCGTTGAATTTTAATGCGTTCCTTGAGAAAGCAAAGTTGAAAGATGATGGTAGCAATTACACGGACTGGGTCCGTAACTTGAGGATTATCCTCATTGCTGCACAGAAAAATTACGTCCTGGAAGCACCGCTGGGTGCCAGGCCTGTTGCTAGAGCAACACCAGAAGTTATGAACGTCTGGCAGAGCAAAGCTGATGACTACTCGATAGTTCAGTGTGCCATGCTTTACGGCTTAGAATCGGGACTTCAACGACGTTTTGAACGTCATGGAGCATATGAGATGTTCCAGGAGTTGAAGTTAATATTTCAAGCAAATGCCCGGATTGAGAGATATGAAGTCTCCAATAAGTTCTATAGCTGCAAGATGGAGGAGAACAGTTCTGTCAGTGAGCATATAATCAGAATGTCTGGGTATAATAATCACTTGATTCAATTGGGAGTTAATCTTCCGGATGATTGCATCATTGACAGAATTCTCCAATCACTGCCACCAAGCTACAAGAGCTTCGTGATGAACTATAATATGAAAGGGATGAACAAGACTATTCCCGAGCTCTTCGCAATGCTGAAAGCTGCGGAGGTAGAAATCAAGAAGGAGCATCAAGTGTTGATGGTTAACAAAACCACTAGTTTCAAGAAAAAGGGCAAAGGGAAGAAGAAGGGGAACTTCAAGAAGAACGGCAAGCAAGTTGCTGCTCAAGAGAAGAAACCCAAGTCTGGACCTAAGCCTGAAACTGAGTGCTTCTACTGCTAGCAGACTGGTCACTGGAAGCGGAACTGCCTCAAGTATTTGGCGGATAAGAAGGATGGCAAGGTGAACAAAGGTATATGTGATATACATGTTATTGATGTGTACCTTACTAGAGCTCGCAGTAGCACCTGGGTATTTGATACTGGTTCTGTTGCTAATATTTGCAACTCGAAACAGGGACTACGGAATAAGCGGGCACTGGCAAAGGACGAGGTGACGATGCGCGTGGGAAACGGTTCCAAAGTCGATGTGATCGCGGTCGGCACGCTACCTCTACATCTACCTTCGGGATTAATATTAGACCTAAATAATTGTTATTTGGTGCCAGCGTTGAGCATGAACATTATATCTGGATCTTGTTTAATGCGAGACGGTTATTCATTTAAATCAGAGAATAATGGTTGTTCTATTTATATGAGTAATATCTTTTATGGTCATGCACCCTTGAAGAGTGGTCTATTCTTATTGAATCTCGATAGTAGTAATACACATATTCATAATGTTGAAGCCAAAAGATGCAGAGTTGATAATGAAAGTGCAACTTATTTGTGGCACTGCCGTTTAGGTCATATCGGTGTAAAGCGCATGGAAGAAACTCCATACTGATGGCTTTTGGAACCACTTGATTATGAATCAATTGGTACTTGTGAACCGTGCCTCATGGGCAAGATGACTAAAACGCTGTTCTCCGGTACTATGGAGAGAGCAACAGATTTATTGGAAATCATACATACCGATGTATGTGGTCCGATGAATATTGAGCTCGTGGCGGATATCGTTATTTTCTCACCTTCAACAGATGATTTAGCAGTGGGTATATCTACTTAATGAAACATAAGTCTAACATTTGAAAAGTTCAAAGAATTTCAGAGTGAAGTTGAAAATCATCGTAACAAGAAAATAAAGTTTCTACGATCTGATCGTGGAGGAGAATATTTGAGTTACGAGTTTGGTGTACATTTGAAAAATGTGGAATAGTTTCGCAACTCACGCCACCCGGAACACCACAGCGTAATGGTGTGTCCGAACGTCGTAATCGTACTTTACTAGATATGGTGCGATCTATGATGTCTCTTACTGATTTACCGCTATCGTTTTGGGGTTATGCTTTAGAGACGGCCGCATTCACGTTAAATAGGGCACCATCAAAATCCGTTGAGACGACGCCTTATGAACTATGGTTTGGCAAGAAACCAAAGTTGTCGTTTCTTAAAGTTTGGGGCTGCGATGCTTATGTGAAAAAGCTTCAACCTGATAAGCTCGAACCCAAATCGGAGAAATGTGTCTTCATAGGATACCCAAAGGAGACTGTTGGGTACACCTTCTATCACAGATCCGAAGGCAAGACATTCGTTGCTAAGAATGGATCCTTTCTAGAGAAGGAGTTTCTCTCGAAAGAAGTGAGTGGGAGGAAAGTAGAACTTGATGAGGTAACTGTACCTGCTCCCTTATTGGAAAGTAGTACATCACAGAAAACTGTTTCAGTGACACCTACACCAGTTAGTGAGGAAGCTAATGATAATGATCATGAAACTTCAGATCAAGATACTACTGAACCTCGTAGATCAACCAGAGTTAAGATCCGCGCCAGAGTGGTATGGTAATCCTGTTCTGGAAGTCATGCTACTAGATCATGATGAACCTACGAACTATGAAGAAGCGATGGTGAGCCCAGATTCCGCAAAATGGCTTGAAGCCATGAAATCTGAGATGGGATCCATGTATGAGAACAAAGTGTGGACTTTGGTTGACTTGCCCATTGATCGGCAAGCAATTGAGAATAAATGGATCTTCAAGAAGAAGACTGACGCTGATGGTAATGTTACTGTCTACAAAGCTCGACTTGTCGCAAAAGGTTTTCGGCAAGTTCAAGGGATTGACTACGATGAGACCTTCTCACCCGTAGCGATGCTTAAGTCCGTCCGAATCATGTTAGCGATTGCCGCATTTTATGATTATGAAATTTGGCAGATGGATGTCAAAACTGCATTCCTGAATGGATTTCTGGAAGAAGAGTTGTATATGATGCAACCGGAAGGTTTTGTCGATCCAAAGGGAGCTAACAAAGTGTGCAAGCTCCAGCGATCCATTTATGGACTGGTGCAAGCCTCTCGGAGTTGGAATAAACGTTTTGATAGTGTGATCAAAGCATTTGGTTTTATACAGACTTTTGGAGAAGCCTGTATTTACAAGAAAGTGAGTGGGAGCTCTGTAGCATTTCTGATATTATATGTAGATGACATATTACTAATCGGAAATGATATAGAATTTCTGGATAACATAAAGGGATACTTGAATAAAAGGTTTTCTATGAAAGACCTCGGTGAAGCTGCTTACATATTAGGCATTAAGATCTATAGAGATAGATCAAGACGCTTAATTGGACTTTGCACAAAGCAACATACCTTGACAAAATTTTGAAGAAGTTCAAAATGGATCAAGCAAAGAAAGGGTTCTTGCCATGTTACAAGGTGTGAAATTGAGTAAGACTCAATGCCCGACCACTGCAGAAGATAGAGAGAAAATGAAAGATGTTCCCTATGCTTCAGCCATAGGCTCTATCATGTATGCAATGCTGTGTACCAAACCTGATGTGTGTCTTGCTATAAGTTTAGCAGGGAGGTACCAAAGTAATCCAGGAGTGGATCACTGGACAGCGGTCAAGAACATCCTGAAATACCTGAAAAGGACTAAGGATATGTTTCTCATATATGGAGGTGACAAAGAGCTCACCCGTAAGAGGTTACGTTGATGCAAGCTTTGACACTGATCCGGACGATTCTAAATCGCAAACCAGGATACGTGGTTTACATTAAACGATGGAGCTGTCAGTTGGTGCAGTTCTAAACAAAGCGTTCGTAGCCGGGATCTACATGTGAAGCGGAGTACATAGCTGCTTCGGAAGCAGCGAACGAAGGAGTCTGGATGAAGGAGTTCATATCCGATCTAGGTGTCATACCTAATGCATCGGGTCCAATGAAAATCTTTTGTGACAATACTGGTGCAATTGCCTTGGCAAAGGAATCCAGATTTCACAAAAGGACCAAACACATCAAGAGACGCTTCAACTCCATCCGGGATCTAGTCCAGGTGGGAGACATAGAGATTTGCAAGATACATACGGATCTGAATGTTGCAGACCCGTTGACTAAGCCTCTTCCACGAGCAAAACATGATCAGCACCAAGGCTCCATGGGTGTTAGATTCATTACAGTGTAATCTAGATTATTGACTCTAGTGCAAGTGGGAGACTGAAGGAAATATGCCCTAGAGGCAATAATAAAGTTATTATTTATTTCCTTATAATCATGATAAATGTTTATTATTCATGCTAGAATTGTATTAACCGGAAACATAATACATGTGTGAATACATAGACAAACAGAGTGTCACTAGTATGCCTCTACTTGACTAGCTCGTTAATCAAAGATGGTTATGTTTCCTAACCATGAACAATGAGTTGTTATTTGATTAACGAGGTCACATCATTAGTTGAATGATCTGATTGACATGACCATTCTATTAGCTTAGCACCCGATCGTTTAGTATGTTGCTATTGCTTTCTTCATGACTTATACATGTTCCTATGACTATGAGATTATGCAACTCCCGTTTACCGGAGGAACACTTTGGGTACTACCAAACGTCACAACGTAACTGGGTGATTATAAAGGAGTACTACAGGTGTCTCCAATGGTAGATGTTGGGTTGGCGTATTTTGAGATTAGGATTTGTCACTCCGATCGTCGGAGAGGTATCTCTGGGCCCTCTCGGTAATACACATCACTTAAGCCTTGCAAGCAATACAACTAATGAGTTAGTTGCGAGGTGATGTATTACGGAACGAGTAAAGAGACTTGCCGGTAACGAGATTGAACTAGGTATTGGATGCCGACGATCGAATCTCGGGCAAGTAACATACCGATGACAAGGGAACAACGTATGTGTTATGCGGTCTGACCGGATAAAGATCTCGTATAAATATGTAGGAGCCAATATGGGCAATCCAGGTCCCGCTATTGGTTATTGAACCGAAGACGTGTCTATCCGGTCAGGTCTACAATGTTCTCGAACCCGTAGGGTCCGGCACGGCTTAACGGTTACGATGACAGTTATTATTATTGAGTTTATGCATTTTGATGTACCGAAGGTTGTTCGGAGTCCCGGATGTGATCACGGACATGACGAGGAGTCTCGAAATGGTCGAGACGTAAAGATTGATATATTGGAAGCCTATGTTTGGATATCGGAAGTGTTCCGGGTGAAATCGGGATTTTACCGGGTTACCGGGAGGTTACCGGAACCCCCCGGGAGCCATATGGGCCTTCATGGGCCTTAGTGGAAAGGAGAAAGGGGCAGCCCAAGGTGGCTGCGCACCTTCCCCCTCCCCTAGTCCTATTAGGACTAGGAGAAGGTGGCCGGCCCCCCTCTCTCTCTTTCCCCCCTTGGGAATCCTAGTTGGAATAGGATTGGGGGGGGGAGTCCTACTCCCGGAAGGAGTAGGACTCCTCCTGCGCCCTCCTCCTGGCCGGCGCCCCCCTCCCCCTTGGCTCCTTTATATACTGAGGCAGAGGCACCCCAGAAACACACAAGTTGATCCACGTGACCTATTCCTTAGCCGTGTGCGGTGCCCCCCTGCCACCATATTCCTCGATAATACTGTAGTGGAGTTTTGGCGAAGCCCTGCTGCTGTAGTACATCAAGATCGTCACCACGCCGTCGTGCTGACGGAACTCTTCCCCGACACTTCTTGCTGGATCGGAGTCCGGGGATCGTCATTGAGCTGAACGTGTGCTCGAACTCGGAGGTGCCGTAGTTTCGGTGCTTGATCGGTTGGATCGTGAAGACGTACGACTACTTCCTCTACGTTGTTTCAGCGCTTCCGCAGTCGGTCTGCGTTGGGTACGTAGACAACACTCTCCCCTCTCGTTGCTATGCATCACATGATCTTGCGTGTGCGTAGGAATTTTTTTGAAATTACTACGAAACCCAACAATTTCCATAGCCATTCCGAGATATATTGCCATGCAACTTTCCACCGTTCTATTTATTATGACACACTACATCATTGTCATATTGCATATCCCGGTACACCGCCGGAGGCATTCATATAGAGTCATATTTTTTTCTAAGTATTGAGTTGTAATTGTTGAGTTGTAAGAAAAATAAAAGTGTGATGATCATCATTATTAGAGCATTGTCCTAGTGAGGAAACAATGATGGAGACTATGATTCCCCCATAAGTCGGGATGAGACCCCGGACAATAAATAAATAAATAAATAAATAAAGAGGACAAAGAAGCCCAAATAAAAAGAGGCCATAAAAAAGAGAAATGGCCCAAATAAAAATAAATGAAATAAATAAAAATGAGATAAAAAGAGAGAAGGGACAATGTTACTATCGTTTTACCACACTTGTGCTTCAAAGTAGCACCATGATCTTCATAGTAGAGAGTCTCTCATGTTATCACTTTCATATACTAGTGGGAATTTTACATTATAGAACTTGGCTTGTATATTCCACTGATGGGCTTCCTCAAATTGCCCTAGGTCTTCATGAGCAAGCAAGTTGGATGCACACCCACTAAGTTTCTTTTTGAGCTTTCATATACTTATAGCTCTAGTGCATCCGTTGCATGGCAATCCCTACTCACTCACATTGATATCTATTGATGGGCATCTCCATAGCCCATTCATACGCCTAGTTGATGTGAGACTATCTTCTCCTTTTTGTCTTCTCCACAACCACCATTCTATTCCACCTATAGTGCTATATCCATGGCTCACGCTCATGTATTGCGTGAAGATTCAAAAAGTTTTGAAAAAGTTAGAGTGTGAAACAATTGCTTGGCTTGTCGTCGGGGTTATGCATGATTTAAATACTTTGTGTGGTGAAGATAGAGCATAGCCAGACTATATGATTTTTTAGGGATAACTTTCTTTGGCCATGTTATTTTGAGAAGACATAATTGCTTTGTTAGTATGCTTGAAGTATTATTATTTTTTATGTCAATATAAAATTTTGTCTTGAATCTTTCGAATCTGAATATCCATATCATAATTAAAGAAGATTTGCATTGAAATTATGCCAACTAGCACTCCGCATCAAAAATTCTCTTTTTATCATTTACCTACTCGAGGACGAGCAGGAATTAAGCTTGGGGATGCCTGATACATCTCCAACGTATCTATAATTTTTTATTGCTCCATGCTATATTATCTACTATTTTGGACTATATTGGGCTTTATTTTCCACTTTTATATTATTTTTGGGACTAACCTATTAACCGGAGGCCCAGCCAAGAATTGCTGTTTTTTGCCTAATTCAGTGTTTCGAAGAAACGGAATATCAAACGAAGTCCAAACGGAATAAAACCTTCGGGAACGTGATTTTCTCACCGAACGTGATCTAGGAGACTTGGACCCTACGCCAAGGAACAAAAGAGGCGGTCACGAGGGTGGGGGGTGCCCCCCCTAGGGCGCACCCCCTACCTCGTGGGCCCCACGGAGATCCACCGACGTACTCCTTCCTCCTATATATACATACGTACCCCCAAACAATCAGAACAGGAGCCAAAAACCTAATTCCACCGCCGCAACTTTCTGTATCCACGAGATCCCATCTTGGGGCCTGTTCCGGAGCTCCGCCGGAGGGGGCATCAATGACGGAGGGCTTCTAAATCAATACCATAGCCCCTCCGATAAAGTGTGAGTAGTTTACCTCAGACCTTCGAGTCCATAGTTAGTATCTAGATGGCTTCTTCTCTCTTTTTGGATCTCAATACAAAGTTCTCCCCCTCTCTTGTGGAGATCTATTCGATGTAATCTTCTTTTTGCGGTGTGTTTGTTGAGACCAATGAATTGTGGGTTTATGATCAAGTCTATTTATGAATAATATTTGAATCTTCTCTGAATTCTTTTATGTATGATTTGTTATCTTTGCAAGTCTCTTCGAATTATCCATTTGGTTTGGCCAACTAGATTGGTAGTTCTTGCCATGGGAGAAGTGCTTAGCTTTGGGTTCGATCTTGCGGTGTCCTTTCCCAGTGACAGAAGGGGCAGCAAGGCACGTATTGCATCGTTGCCATCGAGGATAACAATATGGGGTTTATTTCATATTACATGAATTTATCTCTCTACATCATGTTCATCTTGCCTAAGGCATTACTCTGTTTTTAACTTAATACTCTAGATGCATGCTGGATAGCGGTCGATGAGTGGAGTAATAGTAGTAGATGCAGAATTGTTTCGATCTACTTTTCACAGACGTGATGCCTATATACATGATCATGCCTAGATATTCTCATAACTATGCTCAATTCTGTCAATTGCTCAATAGTAATTTGTTCACCCACCATAGAATACTTATGCTCTTGAGAGAAGCCACTAGTGAAACCTATGCCCCCCGGGTCTATTCTCATCATATCAATCTCCATCACTTTAATCTTGCTTTGCTTTTTTACTTTGCTTTTACTTTTTACTTTGCATCTTTATACCAAAAATACCAAAAATATTATATCTATCAGATCTCACTCTCGTAAGTGACCGTGAAGGGATTGACAACCCCTAAACGCGTTGGTTGCGAGTAACTATCATTTTGTGCAGGTACGAGGGACTTTAGGGTGGCCTCCTACTGGATTGATACCTTGGTTCTCAAAAACTGAGGGAAATACTTACGCTACTCTGCTACATCATCCCTTCCTCTTTGGGGAAAACCAATGCAAGCTCAAGACGTAGCAGATCTCATGGATACAGAAAGTTATGGCGGTGGAATTAGGGTTTTGGCTCCATTTCTAATCGTTTGGGGGTACGTAGGTATATATAGGAGGAAGGAGTACGTCGGTGGAGAAACAAGGGGCCCACGAAGGTGGAGGGCGCGCCTGGGGGGGGAGGTGCGCCCTTCTACCTCGTGGCCTCCTCTTTTCTTTCTTGACATAGGTTCCAAGTCTCCCGGGTCTTGTTCGTTGAGAAAATCGCATTCCCGAAGGTTTCATTCCATCTGGAATCCATTTGATATTCCTTTTCTTCGAAAACCTAAAATAGGCAAAAAAAACAACAATTCTGGGCTGGGCCTCCGGTTAATAGGTTAGTCCCAAAAATAATATAAAAGTGGATAATAAATCCCAATAATGTCCAAAACAGTAGATAATATAGCATGGAGCAATCAAAAATTACAGATACGTTGGAGACGTATCAATGATTGGAGGAAGACTCATTGAACGACATTGATTTCTCTTCTGTTTCAAGCAGGTACCTGTAGCGGCTGCTGCCTCTCATACTGTGGAGATCTCCGGACTGAATCAATGTCTGGAGCGGGCCATAGAAGAAATTGGCTGATTGAAAATACAGTTGAGGGATAAACAAGGTATGCACAAGCATTGCGCGCATTTATTGTGAAATAAATGTTCAGTATGAAATAAGCCGCATAATTTGTGCAGGGGTTATGACCGAAGTCGAGACCCTCAAAAGGGCCGTTGTAGAGGCCGAGAAAAAGGCGGCCACAGAGCGGAATCTTCGTGAGAAACACGAGGCCAGAGTTATTAAAGCTGACCAGGAGCTGCAAGAGGCCATAAGTAAATGCGAGACCTTGGGGCAGAGTTTAACGGAGAAAGACTCTGAACTCACCAAGGCGCGTCAAGCCACGAGCGATGCCCGGGGGAAACCCAAAGCGCCCTGCAGGGGATCCAGGAGGCGAGAAAGATTGCGGCGGGTAAGGTTTTCCCATGTAAAGAAAGTATTTCTGAAGGGAAAACTATGTTTCTGATTTTGAATCCGGATTTCTCAGGTGTATTCGCCGAGCTACCTTGCAGCATATCAGATGCCGCCTAATTCTACCGAGACGATGAAAGGAACACCACAGATAAGCTCTTCTGGTCGCAGTATTTGGCGCCGAATTATCCGGTGCCTTTTGCCAATTGATACGTCTCCAACGTATCTATAATTTTTTGATTGCTCCATGCTATATTATCTACTGTTTTGGACATTATTGGGCTTTATTATCCACTTCTATATTATTTTTGGGACTAACCTATTAACCAGAGGCCCGGCCCAGAATTGCTGTTTTTTTTGCCTATTTCAGTGTTTCGGAGAAACAGAATATCAAACGGAGTCCAAACGGAATGAAACCTTCGGAAACGTGATTTTCTTATCAGATAAGATCCAGGAGACTTGGACCCTCCGTCAAGAAAGCCACGAGGCGGTCACGAGGGTGGAGGACCCCCCTAGGGCGCGCCCCCTGCCTTGTGGGCCCCTCGAAGCTCCACCGACGTACAACTTCCTCCTATATATACCTACTTACCCCCAAACGATCAGGGACGGAGCCAAAAACCTAATTCCACCGCCGCAACTTTCTATATCCATGAGATCCCATCTTGGGGCCTGTTCCGGAGCTCCGCTGGAGGAGGCATCAATCATGGAGGGCTTCTAGATCATCATCCAAGCCCCTCCGATGAAGTGTGAGTAGTTTACTTCAGACCTACGGGTCCATAGTTAGTAGCTACATGGCTTCTTCTCTCTTTTTGGATCTCAATACAGTGTTCTCCCCCTCTCTTGTGGAGATCTATTTGATGTAATCTTCTCTTTGCGGTGTGTTTGTTGAGACCGATGAATTGTGGGTTTATGATCAAGTCTATCTATGAATAATATTTGAATCTTCTCTGAATTATTTTATGTATAATTGGTTATCTTTGCAAGTGTCTTCGAATTATCAGTTTGGTTTGGCCTACTAGATTGGTTGTTCTTGCCTTGGGAGAAGTGCTTAGCTTTGGGTTCGATCTTGCGGTGTCCTTTCCCAGTGACAGAAGGGGCAGCAAGGCATGTATTGTATTGTTGCCATCGAGGATAACAAGATGGGGTTTTTATCATATTGCATGAAACTATCCCTCTACATCATGTCATCTTGCTTAAGGCGTTACTCTATTTTTAACTTAATACTCTAGATGCATGCTGGATAGCGGTCGATGAGTGGAGTAATAGTAGTAGATGCAGGCAGGAGTCGGTCTACTTGTCTCGGACGTGATGCCTATATACATGATCATACCTAGATATTCTCATAACTATGCTCAATTTTGTCAATTGCTCTACAGTAATTTGTTCACCCACCGTAGAATACTTATGCTCTTGAGAGAAGCCACTAGTGAAACCTATGGCCCCCGGGTCTCTTTCTCATCATATCAATCTCCATCACTTTATTATTGCTTTGCTTTTACTATGCCTTTTACTTTTTTACTTTGCATCTCTATACCAAAAATACCAAAAATATTATTTATCATCTCTATCATATCTCACTTTCATAAGTGACCGTGAAGGGATTGACAACCCCTAAGCGCGTTGGTTGCGTTGAGCTATTGTTTTTTGTGTAGGTACGAGGGACTCGCGCGTAGCCTCCTACTGGATTGATACCTTGGTTCTCAAAAAATGAGGGAAATACGTACGCTACTTTGCTGCATCATCCTCTCCTCTTCGGGGAAATCCAACGCAGTGCTCAAGAGGTAGCAAGAAGAATTTCTGGTGCCGTTGCCGGGGAGTCTGCGCAAAAGTCAACATACCAAGTACCCATCACAATCCCTATCTCCCGCATTAAATTATTTGCCATTTGCCTCTCGTTTTCCTCTCCCCCACTTCACCATTGCCGTTTTATCCGCCCTCTCTCTCTATCCTCCCTCTCTTTCTCTATTTGCCTCTTTTGCCCGTTTCTTGTTTGCTCATATGGTTGGAATAGTTGTTTATTTCTTACTAAACAGAGAACCTAAGATCTTTGGATCCTCATCCACTTGCTAATCTTTTTAAGAGATCCAGTTATGATGAACCAATTTCTAGTGAGTTTTGTGCACTAGATTATATTTATGAGGTTTTGCTTGAAATTCATGAATCTGAAAAGTGTGATGAATTACTTTATGAAGTGATTCATGATAGATCTTTGAATAGAAAGCATGATTGCAATGATGATAGTATAAATTCTATAAATGTCAATTGTGCTAATTATATGCAAAACCCTAAGCTTGGGGATGTTAGTTTTACTATGTCCTCTACTTGTTGCAATGATCATGGTTGGGGTGATTCTTCTTTTGATCTTGAAAATTTATTTAAACCCCATGATGAATATGAGATTGATTATAATGTTTGCAATAATATTAAAAGTGGGTTCGGAAAGGTCATGACTTTAGTTAATGTTAATCCCACTATTTTGGAAGAGTGTCAACTTTGCATACATGTGGATCCTATTAAGAATATGTTTTGTGATACATATATTGTTGAATTTGCTTATGATCCAATATGTAATTACTATGGGAGAGGAAAATATGGTTTTAGAAATTTTCATGTTACTAAATTACCTCTCGTTATGTTGAGGTTGCTATTGTTTCTTTCCGCTTCCTTGCATATGCTAGTTTTTACTTGCTATGATAATATGTTTTCCTTTAAGATGCCTATGCATAGGAAGTATGTTAGACATAGATGTGTTTGTCACATGCTTTATGATGCTCCTTTTGTGCTTCAATTCTTGTCTTTCTTGTGAGCATCATTAAAATTACCAATGCCTAGCTATAAGGCTTTAAAGAAAAGCGCTTGTTGGGAGACAACCCAATATTTTTCCTTGCTGTTATTCAATAAATAATTTATATAGCCTCTGTTTCGGTTGTGTTTTTTGTGTTTAATTAGTGTTTGTGACAAGTAGAACCGTTGGGAAGACTTGGGGAAAGTCTGGTTGAACTTGCTGTAAAAAAAGAAACTTTAGCGCTCACGAGAACTGCTGTCATTTTTATTTGGAAAGTGCTATTTAGTTAATTATTTTTGCAGATGATTAATAGATAAATTCCTCACGTCCATAAATTTAGTTTAGAATTTTTGGGGTTCCAGATCTTGCGCTAGCTACAGATTACTACAGACTGTTCTGTTTTTGACAGATTCTTTCTTTCGTGTGTTGTTTGCTTATTTTGATGAATCTATGGCTAGTAAAATAGTTTATGAACCATAAAGAATTTGGAATACAGTAAAGTACCTTGAAGTGATCTTTTGTTTTCTTTCGCTAACGGAGCTCACGAGATTTTCTACTTTAAGTTTTGTGTTGTGAAGTTTTCAAGTTTTGGGTAAAGATTTGATGGATTATGGAACAAGGAGTGGCAGGATCCTAAGCTTGGGGATGCCCATGGCACCCCCAAGATAATCTAAGGACACCTAAAAGCCAAAGCTTGGGGATGCCCCGGAAGGCATCCCCTCTTTCGTCTACTTCTATCGGTAAGTTTACTTGGAGCTATATTTTTATTCGCCACATGATATGTGTTTTGCTTGGAGCGTCTTTTATGATTTGAGTCTTTGCTTGTTAGTCTACCACAATCATCCTTGCTGTAAACACCTTTTGAGATATCCATACATAATTTGGAATTTGATAGAATACTCTAGTGCTTCACTTATATCTTTTGAGTTTTATAAATTTGCTCTAGTGCTTCACTTATATCTTTTAGAGCATGGTCGTGGATTTGTTTTATAGAAACTATTGATCTCTCATGCTTCACTTAGATTATTTTGAGAGTCTTAATAGCATGGTAATTTGCTTAAAATCCTAATATGCTTGGTATGCAAGATTAATAATAAAACTTTCTTATGAGTGTGTTGAATACTAAGAGAAGTTTGATGCTTGATGATTATTTTGAGACATGGAGGTAATAGTATCAAAGTCATGCTAGTTGAGTAGTAGTGAAATTGAGAAATACTTGTGTTGAGGTTTGCAATTCCCGTAGCATGCACGTATGGTAAATGTTATGCAACAAATTCGAAACATGAGGTGTTATTTGATTGTCTTCCTTATGAGTGGCGGTCGGGGACGAGCGATGGTCTTTTCCTACCAATCTATCCCCCTAGGAGCATGCACGTAGTACCAAGGTTTTTGATGACTTGTAGATTTTTGCAATAAGTATGTGAGTTCTTTATGACTAATGTTGAGTCCATGGATTATACGCACTCTCAACCTTCCATCCTTGCTAGCCTCTTCGATACCATGCATTGCCCTTTCTCACATTGAGAGTTGGCGCAAACTTCGCCGGTCCATCCAAACCCCGTGATATGATACGCTCTTTCACACATAAACCTTCTTATATCTTCCTCAAAACAGCCACCATACCTACCTATTACGGCATTTCCATAGCCATTCCAAGATATATTACCATGCAACTTTCCATCATTCCATTCGTCATGACACATTCATCATTGTCATATTCCTTAGCATGATCATGTAGTTGACATAGTATTTGTGGCAAAGCCACCATTCATAATTCTTTCATACATGTCACTCTTGGTTCATTGCATATCCCGGTACACCGCCGGAGGCATTCATATAGAGTCATCTTTGTTCTAGTATCGAGTTGTAATCATTGAGTTGTAAATAAATACAAGTATGATGATCATCATTATTAGAGCATTGTCCCAAGTGAGGAATAAAAAAAGAAAAAAAGAGAAAGGCCATAAAAAAAGAAAAGGCCCAAAAAAATGAGAGAAAAAGAGAGAAGGGACAATGTTACTATCCTTTTACCACACTTGTGCTTCAAGTAGCACCATGATCTTCATAGTAGAGAGTCTCTCATGTTATCACTTACATATACTAGTGGGAATTTTTCATTATAGAACTTGGCTTGTATATTCCAACAATGGGCCTCCTCAAGTGCCCTAGGTCTTCGTGAGCAAGCAAGTTGGATGCACACCCACTAGTTTCTTTTTTGAGCTTTCATACATTTATAGCTCTAGTGTATCTGTTGCATGGCAATCCCTACTCCTTGCATTAACATCAATCAGTGGGCATCTCCATAGCCCATTGATTAGCCTCGTTGATGTGAGACTTTCTCCTTTTTTGTCTTCCCCACATAATCCCCCTCATTATATGCTATTCCACCCATAGTGCTATGTCCATGGCTCGCGCTCATATATTGCGTGAAAGTTTATAGGTTTGAGATTACTAAAGTATGAAACAATTGCTTGGCTTGTCATCGGGGTTGTGCATGATGAGAGCATTCTTGTGTGACGAAAATGAAACATGACTAAACTATATGATTTTGTAGGGATGAACTTTCTTTGGCCATGTTATTTTGAGAAGACATAATTGCTTAGTTAGTATGCTTGAAGTATTATCATTTTTATGTCAATATGAACTTTTGTCTTGAATCCTTCGGATCTGAATATTCATACCACAATTAAGAAGAATTACATTAAAATTATGCCAAGTAGCACTCCGCATCGAAAATTCTCTTTTTATCATTTACCTACTCGAGGACGAGTAGGAATTAAGCTTGGGGATGCTTGATACGTCTCCAATGTATCTATGATTTTTGATTGCTCCATGCTATATTATCAACTGTTTTGGACATTATTGGGCTTTATTATCCACTTTTATATTATTTTTTGGACTAACCTATTAACCGGAGGCCCAGCCCAGAATTGCTGTTTTTTTTGCCTATTTCACTGTTTCGGAGAAACAGAATATCAAACGGAGTCCAAACAGAATGAAACCTTCGGAAATGTGGTTTTCTCATCAGATAAGATCCAGGAGACTTGTACCCTCCGTCAAGAAAGCCACGAGGCGGTCACGAGGGTGGAGGCCCCCCGGTAGGGAGCGCCCCCTGCCTCGTGGCCCCCTCGAAGCTCCACCGACGTACTCCTTCCTCATATATATACCTACGTACCCCCAAATGATCGGGGACGGAGCCAAAAACCTAATTCCACCACCGCAACTTTCTGTATCCATGAGATCCCATCTTGGGGCTTGTTCCGGAGCTTCGTCGGAGGAGGCATCGATCACGGAGGGCTTCTACATCATCATCCAAGCCCCTCCGATGAAGTATGAGTAGTTTACTTTAGACCCACGGGTCCATAGTTAGTAGCTAGATGGCTTCTTCTCTCATTTTGGATCTCAATACAATGTTCTCTCCTTCTCTTGTGGAGATCTATTCGATGTAATCTTCTTTTTGCGGTCTGTTTGTTGAGACCGGTGAATTGTGGGTTTATGATCAAGTCTATCTATGAATAATATTTGAATCTTATCTGAATTATTTTATGTATGATTGGTTATCTTTGCAAGTCTCTTCGAATTATCAGTTTGGTTTGGCCTACTAGATTGGTTGTTCTTGCCATGGGAGAAGTGCTTAGCTTTGGGTTCGATCTTGCGGTGTCCTTTACCAATGACAGAAGGGGCAGCAAGGCACGTATTGTATTGTTGCCATCGAGGATAACAAGATGGGGTTTTTATCATATTGCATGAAACTATCCCTCTACATCATGTCATCTTGCTTAAGGCGTTACTCTGTTTTTAACTTAATACTCTAGATGCATGCTGGATAGCGGTCGATGAGTGGAGTAATAGTAGTAGATGCAGGCAGGAGTCAGTCTACTTGTCTCGGACATGATGCCTATATACATGATCATACCTAGATATTCTCATAACTATGCTCAATTCTGTTAAATGCTCAACAGTAATTTGTTCACCCACCGTAGAATACTTATGCTCTTGAGAGAAGCCACTAGTGAAACCTATGGCCCTGGGTCTCTTTCTCATCATATCAATCTCCATCACTTTATTATTGCTTTGCTTTTACTTTGCCTTTTACTTTTTACTTTGCATCTCTATACCAAAAATATTATTTATCATCTCTATCAGATCTCACTTTCGTAAGTGACCGTCAAGGGATTGACAACCCCAAAGCGCATTGGTTGCGTTGAGCTATTGTTTTTTGTGTAGGTACAAGGGACTCGCGCGTAGCCTCCTACTGGATTGATACCTTGGTTCTCAAAAACTTAGGGAAATACTTACGCTACTTTGCTGCATCATCCTCTCCTCTTTGGGGAAATCCAACGCAGTGCTCAAGAGGTAGCACCGATCAACTGAAAGAGCTGATCGAACTGCATAAAGCGGCGGAACTAGCCATGAAAGATATGGTTATCCGGCTATGGCCTGCCGAGCCGATTCCAAGAAGCTACTTCGGGATCGAGAGGCGGCTTGTAAGTGCTTTCCCTCGACTTGACGTCATCAAGCGGTCGGTCTATATAGAAGGAGCGCGAATGGCCTTCGCCCGCGCAAAGGTGCACTGGGGGAAGATGGATGCCGAAAAGCTGATGACCGGAGGACCGCCAGAGGGGAAGGAGCACCGGAAGCCTGAATTATATTATGAGAGTGGAGCTATGCACCAAGGACATTATATTATGAGAGGGGAAGGAGCACTGAAAGGATCCTACCTTGCAGTGGAGCTATGCACTAAGGACATTATATTTCCATGAATGCCAATCATGTTGTCCTTTGTAATGTTTGAACAAGGTCGTTTATTTGTCGCCTGTTATATAAAAGTTTACCCTCCTGTGCGGCCGTTTTTATATTAAACCTGAGAGTTGGCCAGTCGTCAGCTTCTGCCCCCACGTAAAAAGTACGGGGGTGTTCGGGATAAACCTGAGCACTCTTTATCCCAGTTTTGGGTCCTTCGAAGGAGGTGCTCGGCGCAATGAACCAGGCAATCGGACTATAGGGCTTTATCACTCTCACTTAGCCATTGGAGCTTTAGTTTGGTCGGCGCAGCCCCTTGTGTTCAAAGACCGTACTAGGGGCTCTATAAGCGCCTGATCGGAGAAAAAGCCGATACATCGCACGCTGCATTGGTTATGGCATTATGCGGGAGAAATCCTTAGAGATTTTGTAACCGCTCGAACAGCTGACCAGCTCTCGCCGTATCATGACAGTCAGTTTTCGGCTTTCTATACTAAGGTGCTCATCCGGAAGAACCGGGACACAATCGCAGTAGTTCTCCCAGTGCTACCTTAGCCGATATAGCGGAACATAAGGTACCAAAACATGGGAGTCGGTCAAACCCAACTATTGACCCAAGACATGATTCAGAGCTGATGCATATAATGCTATAGGTTCGGGGTGCCGAACTTCCATGAAGGTGTTCGGACTTTTATTGTCGTGTTACGGGAAAAACAAAGCCCCTGGCATATTTAAGGCATATCGCTGTGTATAGATGCCACTTGACAAAATGATTTCGATAAGAAATAATCAGCAGGTAAACATCATATAAATCCACATGTTTTATTTGAATAATACGTCTATGCGTATGGGTACAAGTAATGTGATAAAAGGGGGTTGTGATAGCCGAACCTGCTGTGACCAGGGGGGAGAGGTTGAGTGCAGATCCGTAATATAGCCGGAGGGTCACTTCCAGGAATGTTTAAGGATTCCCTAATGCGTTCAAGCTGCCTCCGTGTAGTCCGTCCTGGTCGGTGCAAAGGTGAACCCGTGAAGGAAATATAAGAAATGTTTACGTGCCTGGGGGCGGTTGAACCGCTGAGTTCGGCCTGTCATGGCCTTCACCGGAGTGTTTAGTTGAGCTCTGGACGAGCCGGGGTATCCTTCCGCGAAGTAGTTCGGAGCCCCATGACGGTGTCCGGGAGCCTGGACGTCAACTCAAGGTTCGGCTGCAAGGTGTTGCTCGTTGTTTCTGTTGCTAAGGCAGTGGTGTATTTGTTGGTGCCGAAGGAAGGTTCGGCCTTGCCATGAACTGTGATGACGCCGCGTGGACCGGGCATCTTGAGTTTACGGTAGGCATAATGTGGCACCATGTTGAATCGAGCGAACGCGGTTCGCCCGAGCAGTGCTTGATAATCACTGTGGAAAGGGGCGATTTCGAAGATTAACTCTTCGATGCGGTAATTTTCTGGTGATCCGAAGATTACCTCAAGGGCAATGGAGCCTGTACAGCTAACCTCCATACCTGGTATGATGCCTCTAAAAGTGGCTTTAGTGGGTTTGGTCGCCGAATGATCGATGCCCATCTTGCGCACTGTGTCCTGGTAAAGCAGATTTAAACTACTACCTCCGTCCATAAGGACTCGAGTGAGGTGGAACCCGTCTACTATTGGGTCGAGGATTTGTGCGGCTGGATTGCCCTGATTAGCGTTAGCCGGACGATCCGTGCGGTTAAAGGTGATCGGCCCTAGTTTATATTGTGGGACGGCTAGTTCCGTTGAGTCGCCATCCCTAAGGGTGCATATCTGGTTCGAGTCGGCAATTTGTGTGGTATTTACCACATTCACCGGTTGAATATGGGGGGTATTTCTTTTGCCCTCCTATGTTCGGAGATCAGGGCTCTTCGTCGCTATTGTCGCTTTGAGACCCCTCTTCTTCTTTTGCGCCTGCCTTGCCAGCTTGTCTGAAGACCTAGCATTCTCTGTTGGTATGGGTGTCTGGCGTTTCTGGGGTGCCATGAATTTGGCATTGGCGATCGAGTATGCGGTCCAGACTAGATGGACCCGGATTTTTATATTTGGGTGGCCCTTTCCACTGACCAGACTTTGAGCCCCTGAACCCGGCATTAACTGCCGTATTGTCGACATTTTCACCATATTTGCGGCGCTTGTGTTTGTTGCGTTGTGGTTTGCCGTTGCTATCCCTGGCTTCTGATATGCCAGGTTTGCTTGTTGTATTGGTACTACGAGCCAACCAGCTATCTTCGCCCGCACAGAAGCGGGTCATAAGTGTCGTGAGGGCTGCCATGGATTTTGGCTTCTCTTGGCCGAGGTGCCGAGCGAGCCATTCTGTTGGGAATGTAGCATAAATTCAAAATTTTCCTACGTGTCACCAAGATCTATCTATGGAGTCATCTAGCAACGAGGGAGGAGTGGATCTACATACCCTTGTACATCGCGCGCGGAAGCGTTCAAGAGAACGGGGTTGATGGAGTCGTACTCGTCGTGATCAAAATCACCGATGATCCTAGCGCCGAACGGACGGCACCTCCGCGTTCAACACACGTACGGAGCAGCGACGTCTCCTCTTTCTTGATCCAGCAAGGGGGAGGAGAGGTTGATGGAGATCCAACAGCACGACGGCGTGGTGGTGGAAGTAGCGGGATTCCAACAGGGCTTCGCCAAGCACTGCGGGAGGAGGGAGATGTGTCATGGGAGGGAGAGGGAGGCGCCAGGGCTTATGTTGGGCTTCCCTCCCTTCCCCCCACTATATATAGGGCCAAGGGAGAGGGGGAGGCGCAGCCTTGGCCCTTCCTCCAAGGAAGGGTGCGGCCAGGGGAGGAGTCCCTCCTCCCCAAGGCACCTCGGAGGTGCCTTCCCCCTTTAGGACTCTTCCTTTCCCTCTTCTCTTGGCGCATGGGCCTCTTGGGGCTGGTGCCCTTGGCCCATATAGGCCAAGGCGCACCCCCTACAGCCCATGTGGCCCCCCGGGGCAGGTGGCCCCACCCGGTGGACCCCCGGGACCCTTCCGGTGGTCCCGGTACAATACCGGTGACCCCGAAACTTGTCCCGATGGCCGAAATAGCACTTCCTATATATAATTCTTTACCTCCGGACCATTCCGGAACTCCTCGTGACGTCCGGGATCTCATCCGGGACTCCGAACAACTTTCGGGTTACCGCATACTAATATCTCTATAACCCTAGCGTCACCGAACCTTAAGTGTGTAGACCCTACGGGTTCGGGAGACATGCAGACATGACCGAGATGACTCTCCGGTCAATAACCAACAGCGGGATATCGATACCCATGTTGGCTCCCACATGTTCCACGATGATCTCATCGGATGAACCACGATGTCAAGGACTTAATCAATCCCGTATACAATTCCCTTTGTCTAGCGGTACAATACTTGCCCGAGATTCGATCGTCGGTATCCTGATACCTTGTTCAATCTCGTTACTGGCAAGTCTCTTTACTCGTTTCGTAATACATCATCCCGTGATCAACTCCTTGATCACATTGTGCACATTATGATGATGTCCTACCGAGTGGGCCCAGAGATACCTCTCCGTTTACACGGAGTGACAAATCCCAGTCTTGATTCGTGCCAACCCAACAGACACTTTCGGAGATACCCGTAGTGTACCTTTATAGCCACCCAGTTACGTTGTGACGTTTGGCACACCCAAAGCATTCCTACGGTATCCGGGAGTTGCACAATCTCATGGTCTAAGGAAATGATATTTGACATTAGAAAAGCTTTAGCATACGAACTACACGATCTAGTGCTATGCTTAGGATTGGGTCTTGTCCATCACATCATTCTCCTAATGATGTGATCCCGTTATCAACGACATCCAATGTCCATGGCCAGGAAACCGTAACCATCTATTGATCAACGAGCTAGTCAACTAGAGGCTTACTAGGGACATGGTGTTGTCTATGTATCCACACATGTATCTGAGTTTCCTATCAATACAATTTTAGCATGGATAATAAACGATTATCATGAACAAGGAAATATAATATTAATCAATTTATTATTGCCTCTAGGGCATATTTCCAACAGTCTTCCACTTGCACTAGAGTCAATAATCTAGTTCACATCGTCATGTGATTAACACTCACAGGTCACATCGCCATGTGACCAACATCCAAAGAGTTTACTAGTGTCACTAAACTAGTTCACATCATCATGTGATTAAGACTCAATGAGTTCTGGGTTTGATCATGTTTTGCTTGTGAGAGAGGTTTTAGTCAATGGGTCTGCAACATTCAGATCCGTATGTACTTCGCAAACTTCTTATGTCATCTTGTAAATGCAACTACTACGCTACATTTGGAGCTATTCCAAATAACTGTTCTACTATACGAATCCAGTTCACTACTCAGAATAATCTGGATTAGTGTCAAAGTTTGCATCGGCGTAACCCTTTACGACGAACTCTTTTACCACCTCCATAATCAAGAAAATTCCTTAGTCCACTAGTTACTAAGGATAACTTTGACCGCTGTCCTATGATCCATTCTTGGATCACTCTTGTACCCCTTGACTAACTCATGGCAAGGCACACTTCAGGTGCGGTACACAGCATAGCATACTGTAGAGAGCCTATGATAAAAGCATAGGGGACGACCTTCATCCTTCCTCTTTCTTCGGCCGTGGTCGAGATTTAAGTCTTAACTTCATACCTTACAACTCAGGCAAGAACTCCTTCTTTGACTGATCCATCTTGAACACCTTCAAGATCATGTCAAGGTATGTGCTCATTTGAAAGTACCATTAAGCGTTTTGATCTATCCTTATAGATCTTGATGCTCAATGTTCAAGTAGCTTAATCCAGGCTTTCCATTGAAAAACACTTTCCAAATAACCCTATATGCTTTCCAGAAATTCTACGTCATTTCTGATCAACAATATGTCAACAACATATATTTATCAGAAATTCTATAGTGCTCCCACTCACTTCTTTGGAAATACAAGTTTCTCATAAACTTTGTATAAACCCAAAATCTTTGATCATCATCAAAGCATACATTCCAACTCCGAGACGCTTACTCCAGTCCCTAGAAGGATTGCTGGAGCTTTGCATACTTATTAGCATCTTTCAGGATTGACAAAACCTTCCGGTTGTATCACATACAACCTTTCCTCAAGAAAATCGTCGAGGAAACAATGTTTTGACATCCTATCTGCAAGATTTCATAAATAATGCAGTAATCGCTAATATAATTCCAACAGACTCTTAGCGTCGCTACGAGTGAGAAAGTCTCATCGTAGTCAACTCTTTGAACTTATCGGAAAACATCTTAATGACAAGTCAAGCTTTCTTAATAGTGACATTTAGCATCATTGTCCGTCTTCCTTTTAAAATCCATCTGCACTCAACAGGCTTATGACCATCGAGCTGTTCTGTCAAAGTCTACACTTTGTTTCCATACATGGATCCTCTCTCGGATTTTATGGCCTCGAGCCATTTATCGGAATCCGGGCCCACCATCGCTTCTCCATAGCTCGTAGGTTCATTGTTGTCTAGCAACATGACTTCCAAGACAGCATTACGTACCACTCTGAAGTAGTACGCATCCTTGTCATCCTACGAGGTTTGGTAGTGACTTGATCTGAAGATTCATGATCACTATCATAAGCTTCCACTTCAATTGGTGTAGGTGCCACAGGAACAACTCCCTGTGCTCTGCCACACACTAGTTGAAGAGACGGTTCAATAACCTCATCAAGTCTCCACCATCCTCCCACTCAATTCTTTCGAGAGAAACTTTTGCTCGAGAAAGGACCTGATTCTAGAAACAATCCCTTATTGCTTTCGGATCTGAGATAGGAGGTATACCCAACTGTTTTTGCGTGTCCTATGAAGATGCATTTATCCGCTTTGGGTTTGAGCTTATCATCCTAAAACTTTTTCACATAAGCGTCGCAGCCCCAAACTTTTAAGAAATGACAGCTTAGGTTTCTCTAAACCATAGTTCATATGGTGTCATCTCATCGGAATTACGTGGTGCCCTATTGAAAGTGAATGTGGTTATCTTTAATGCCTAACCCATAAACTATCGTGGTAATTCGATAAGAGACATCATGGTATGCATCATATCCAATAGGGTGCAGTTATGATGTTCAGACACACCATCACACTATGGTGTTCCAGGCTGTATTAGTTGTGAAACAATTTCCACAATGTCTTAATTCTGTGCCAAACTCGTAATTCAGATATTCATCTCTATGATCATATCATAGATATTTTATCCTCTTGTCACGACGATCTTTCAACTTCACCCTGAAATTACTTGAACCTTTCAATAATTCAGACTCGTGATTCATCAAGTAAATATACTCAACATCTACTCAAATCATCTGTGAAGTAAGAACATAACGATATCCACTACACGCCTCGGCACTCATTGGACTGCACACATCAAAATGTATTACTTCCAACAAGTTGCTTTCTAGTTCCATTTTACTGAAAACGAGGCTTTCAGTCATCTTGCCCATGTGGTATGATTTGCATGTCTCAAGTGATTCAAAATCAAGTGAGCCCAAACGATCCATCTGTATAGAGTTTCTTCATGCATATCTACCAACAAACATGGTTCGCATGTCTCAATCCTTTCAAAAATGAGTGAGTCCAAAGATCCATCAACATGGAGCTTCTTCATGCGTTTTATACCGATATGACTTAAGTGGCAGTGCCACAAGTAGGTGGTACTATCATTACTATCTTATATCTTTTGGCATGAACATGTGTATCACTATGATCGAGATTCAATGAACCATTCATTTTAGGTGCAAGACCATTGAAGGTATTATTCAAATAAACAGAGTAACCATTATTCTCCTTAAATGAATAACCGTATTGCGATAGACATAATCCAATCATGTCTATGCTCAACGCAAACACCAATCTCGATGGTAGAGGGAGCGTACGATATTTGATCAACCTTGGAAATACTTCCAACACATATCGTCATCTCACCTTTAGCTAGTCTCCGTTTATTCCGTAGCTTTTATTTCGAGTTACTAACACTTAGCAACCGAACCGGTATCTAATACCCTGGTGCTACTAGGAGTACTAGTAAAGTACACATCAACACAATGTATATCCAATATACTTCTATCGACCTTGCCAGCCTTCTAATCTACCAAGTATCTAGGGTAATTCTGCTCCAGTGGCTGTTCCCCTTATTACAGAAGCACTTAGTCTTCGGGTTTGGGTTCAACCTTGGGTTTCTTCACTAGAGCAGCAGCTGAATTGCCGTTTCATGAAGTATCCCTTCTTGCCCTTGCCCTTCTTGAAACTAGTGGTTTCACCAACCATCAACAATTGATGCTCCTTCTTGATTTCTACTTTTGTGGTGTCAAACATCGCGAATATCTCAAGGATCATCATATATGTCCCTGATATATTATAGTTCATCACGAAGCTCTAGCAGCTTGGTGGTAATGACTTCGGAGAAACATCACTATCTCATCTGGAAGATCAACTCCCACTCGATTCAAATGATTGTTGTACTCAGACAATCTGAGCACAAGCTCAACAATTGAGCTTTTCTCCCTTAGTTTGCAGGCTAAGAAGAAAATCGTCGGAGGTCTTATACCTCTTGACGTGGGCACGAGCCTGAAATCCCAATTTCAGCCCTCGAAACATCTCATATGTTTCGCGACGTTTCAAAACGTCTTCGGTGCCTCAACTCTAAGCCGTTTAACTGAACTATCACGTAGTTATCAAAATGTGTATGTCAGATGTTCGCAACATCCACAGACAACGTTCGAGGTTCAGCACACTGAGCGGTGCATTAAGGACATAAGCCTTCTATGAAGCAATGAGGACAATCCTCAGTTTACGGACCCTAGTCCGCATAATTGCTACTATCAACTTTCAACTAAATTTTCTCTAGGAACATATCTAAATCAGTAGAACTAGCGCGAGCTACGACATAATTTCGAAGACCTTTTGACTATGTTCAGATAATTAAGTTCATCTAATCAAATTATTTAATGAACTCCCACTCAGATTAGACATCCCTCTAGTCATCTAAGTGATACATGATCCGACTCAACTAGACCGTGTCCGATCATCACATGAGACGGACTAGTCATCATCGGTGACCATCTCCATGTTGATCGTATCTTCCATACGACTCATGCTCGACCTTTCGGTCTCTTGTGTTCCGAGGCCATGTCTGTACATGCTAGGCTCGTCAAGTCAACCTAAGTGTTTTGCATGTGTAAATCTGGCTTACACCCGTTGTATGTGAACGTTAGAATCTATCACACCCGATCATCACGTGGTGCTTCGAAACAACGAACTGTCGCAACGGTGCACAGTTAGGGGGAACACTTTCTTGAAATTATTATGAGGGATCATCTTATTTACTACCGTCGTTCTAAGCAAATAAGAAGCAAAAACATGATAAGCATCACATGCAATCAAATAGTGACATGATATGGCCAATATCATTTGCTCCTTTTGATCTCCATCTTCGGGGCGCCATGATCATCATCGTCACCGGCATGACAACATGATCTCCATCAGCATGATCTCCATCATCGTGTCTTCATGAAGTTGTCTCGTCATCTATTACTTCTACTACTATGGCTAACAGTTTAGCAATAAAGTAAAGTAATTACATGACGTTTATGTTGACACGCATGTCATAAACAAATTAAGACAACTCCTATGGCTCATGCCGGTTGTCATACTCATCGACATGCAAGTCGTGATTCCTATTACAAGAACATGATCAATCTCATACATCACATATATCATTCATCACATCCTTTTGGCCATATCACATCACATAGCATACCTACGCAAAAACCACAACGTGATATGCCAATTGCTATTTACCCTTCATAAGGACCCTTTTCATCGAATCCGATCCGGACTAAAGTGGGAGAGACAGACACCGCTAGCCACCTTATGCAACTAGTGCATGTCAGTCGGTGGAACCAGTCTCACGTAAGAGTACGTGTAAGGTCGGTCCGGGCCGCTTCATCCCACAATGCCACCGAATCAAAATTGGACTAGTAACGGTAAGCATATTGAACAAAATCAACGCCCACAACTACTTTGTGTTCTACTCGTGACATAGAAACTACGCATAGACCTAGCTCATGATGCCACTGTTGGGACGTAGCAATAATTCAAAATTTTCCTACGTGTCACCAAGATCTATCTATGGAGTCATCTAGCAATCGAGGGAGGAGTGGATCTACATACCCTTGTAGATCGCGCGCGGAAGCGTTCAAGAGAACGGGGTTGATGGAGTCGTACTCGTCGTGATCCAAATCACCGATGATCCTAGCGCCGAACGGACGGCACCTCCGCGTTCAACACACGTACGGCAGCAGAGGACGTCTCCTCTTCTTGATCCAGCAAGGGGAGGAGAGGTTGATGGAGATCCAGCAGCACGACGGCGTGGTGGTGGAGTAGCGGGATTCCAACAGGGCTGCGCAAGCGCTGCGGGAGGAGGGAGATGTGTCATGGGAGGAAGAGGGCAGGGCCTTAGGGCTTTCTGTTGCCTCCCTCCCCCCACTATATATAGGGCCAAGGGAGAGGGGGAGGCGCAGCCCTTTGCCCCTTCCTCCAAGGAAGGGTGCGGCCAAGGATGGGGAGGAGTCCATCCTCCCCAAGGCACCTCGGAGGTGCCTTCCCCCTTTAGGACTCTCCCCTTTTTCTCTTCTCTTGGCGCATGGGCCTCTTGGGGCTGGTGCCCTTGGCCCATATAGGCCAAGGCGCACCCCCTACAGCCCATGTGGCCCCCCGGGGCAGGTGGCCCCACCCGGTGGACCGCCGGGACCCTTCCGGTGGTCCCGGTACAATACCGATGACCCCGAAACTTGTCCCGATGGCCGAAATAGCACTTCCTATATATAATTCTTTACCTCCGGACCATTCCGGAACTCCTCGTGACGTCCGGGATCTCATCCGGGACTCCGAACAACTTTCGGGTTACCGCATACTAATATCTCTATAACCCTAGCGTCACCGAACCTTAAGTGTGTAGACCCTACGGGTTCGGGAGACATGCAGACATGACCGAGATGACTCTCCGGTCAATAACCAACAGCGGGATCTGGATACCCATGTTGGCTCCCACATGTTCCACGATGATCTCATCGGATGAACCACGATGTCAAGGACTTAATCAATCCCGTATACAATTCCCTTTGTCTAGCGGTACGATACTTGCCCGAGATTCGATCGTCGGTATCCGATACCTTGTTCAATCTCGTTACCGGCAAGTCTCTTTACTCGTTCCGTAACACATCATCCCGTGATCAACTCCTTGATCACATTGTGCACATTATGATGATGTCCTACCGAGTGGGCCCAGAGATACCTCTCCGTTTACACGGAGTGACAAATCCCAGTCTTGATTCGTGCCAACCCAACAGACACTTTCGGAGATACCTGTAGTGTACCTTTATAGCCACCCAGTTACGTTGTGACGTTTGGCACACCCAAAGCACTCCTACGGTATCCGGGAGTTGCACAATCTCATGGTCTAAGGAAATGATACTTGACATTAGAAAAGCTTTAGCATACGAACTACACGATCTGTGCTATGGCTTAGGATTGGGTCTTGTCCATCACATCATTCTCCTAATGATGTGATCCCGTTATCAACGACATCCAATGTCCATGGCTTAGGAAACCGTAACCATCTATTGATCAACGAGCTAGTCAACTAGAGGCTTACTAGGGACATGGTGTTTTCTATGTATCCACACATGTATCTGAGTTTCCTATCAATACAATTTTAGCATGGATAATAAACGATTATCATGAACAAGGAAATATAATAATAATCAATTTATTATTGCCTCTAGGGCATATTTCCACACATTCGTCACGGATATTATGCTTAAATGCCGCTAAGGCCTCTACATCCAGACAATCAACATTTTGGTTCTTCTTCGTTAGGAACCGGGTCCAGAATTTCATGGCCGATTCCCCTGGCTGCTGAGTTATATGACTTAAATCGTAAGCGTCCGGCGGCCGCACATAAGTGCCCTAGAAATTGTCCAAATGCCTCTGCCAGATTCTCCCAACTTCTGATGGAGTTTGCTGGCAAGCTATTGAGCCAATGTTGAGTCGGCCCTTTGAGTTTTAGCGGGAGATACTTGATGGCATGTAGGTCATCCCCGCGGGCCATGTGAATGTGGAGGAAGAAGTCTTCTATCCATACTGCGGGGTCTGTAGTACCATTGTATGATTCAATGTTTACAGGTTTAAACCCTTCTAGGAATTCGTGATCCATTACTTCATCAGTGAAGCATAAGGGGTGAGCGGCGCCTCTGTGCCGGGCTATATCACGACGCCGTTCATACGAGTCTTGTCTGCCGTGTTCAGCTCGGCCGGATTTGCTTTTAGTGTATCCGGCGTGACGATCATCGTCGTGTGTTGGTGCGCGCCCCCGTGAATCGTAGATCGATCTTGCATGTTTTGCCTTGTTTTCCAATACGTCTCTCAGGTCCCGGGTGTTGCCCCGAGCCTTGGTATTTTTGTTCGATTGGCGGCGGGGTGCGGGCTGGACTTCGGGCTGAAATGCCTCTCTATCTCGGCCATGAGGTGGCCAGTTAGCCGCATCATACGCTGGTCATGCATGTTTCAATGCGTCCTCCTCAAGGTGAGGTAGCAACCTGCGCTTTGGGTAACTCTTGGGGGGGCGCTCCAGTTCGTATTCCTCGGCCGCCAGGACTTTGGTCCATCTGTCTGCTAGCAAATTTTGATCAGCTTGAAGCTGTTGTTGCTTTTTCTTCAAGCTATTTGCTGTGGCCATAAGCCGGCGCTTGAAGCGCTCCTGCTCGACGAGATCCTCAGGCACGACAAATTCTTCGTCGCCGAGGCTCATCTCGTCTTCGGAGAGAGGCATGTAATTGTCCTCCTCCGATTCTCCATCTGCTTCCCGCCCTAGAGGGCTAGCTTGTTTACCCTCCCGCACTAAATCATGCTAGACGGGATTATTGTCGTCTTTGGCACTATCCGGAGTGTTATTGTCTCTTGTGACGGTATCACTACTTTTGCTCTGGTGGCACATAGAGCGGCGCCGCTGACGTCGGCGCTTGGGTTGCTTCTTGGAGGGGTCATCCTCCGCTGTCTCGTCGCCATTGCCTTCTTTGGGGGTGTCCACCATGTATATATCATATGATGAGGTGGCGGTCCAGCGCCCTGTGGGCGGTGGTTCCTGTTCGTCTCCTACATCGTCGTCCATACCATCGATGTCTTCGGAGTCAAAGTCGAGCATGTCGGTTAAATCGTCGACAGTGTCTACTAAGTGGGGGGTGGGGGGGGAGCGAATTTCTTCGTCGTCCGCATCCCATTCTAGCTGGACATAGTTCAGCCAAGGTTCTCCTGACAAGGAGAGAGACCTTAATGAATTTAGCACGTCGCCAAGAGGTGAGCGCTGAAAGATATCCACGGAGGTGAACTCCATGATCGGTGCCCAATCGGATTCGATAGGCATGGACGTAGGCGGCTCGGAGTCCGTGGCCGGAGACGAATCCAGTGGTTCGGCAACACGGCTCTCATAAGGGTTGAAGTCAGTATCCGGCTCTATCGCCATTGAGAGTGCGGCCTCCATGGCGGGGTCTATCCACCCGTCCTCGGATGGCGCAATTTGCTTCGGATTAAAGGACGGAGTAGTTGCAGGTGTGATCTCCCAAACACTATCCGACGGCAGAGCTAAAACATACTCGTCGTGATCGTGCGGCGCACCTGTCATGGGCTCGAATCCGTCAAAGATCAAGTCTCCGTGGATGTCGGCAGTGTAGTTTAAGTTTCCGAACCTGACCTGATGGTCAGGGGGGTAGCTCTCGATCTACTCCAAATGGCCAAGCGAGTTGGCCCGCAGTGCGAAGCCGCCGAATACGAAGATCTGTCCCGGGAGGAAAACCTCACCCTAGACCTCATCATTACCGATGATCGGAGGAGCCATCAAGCCTTATGGCGACGGCAAAGTGGAACTCTCAATGAAAGCACCATTGTCGGTGTCAAAACCGACAGATCTCGGGTAGGGGGTCCCGAACTATGCGTCTAAGGCGGATGGTAACAGGAGGCGGGGGACACGATGTTTACCCAGGTTCGGGCCCTCTCGATGGAGGTAATATCCTACGTCCTGCTTGATTGATCTTGATGATATGAGTATTACAAGAGTTGATCTACCATGAGATCGTAGAGGCTAAACCCTAGAAGCTAGCCTATGGTATGATTGTATGTTGTCTTATGGACTAAACACTCTGGTTTATATAGACACTGGAGGGGGCTAGAGTTACACAGAGTCGGTTACAAGGGAGGAGATTTACATATCCGTATTGCCAAGCTTGCCTTCC